>NC_057791.1:24382760-24695442 GCF_014905175.1 Aphidius gifuensis | reverse complement strand
TCATCCATGCACGTGATTAAATTATTATGTACATAGACAAGTACCAATTCAAACTTTACCGTTTATTTACAACAAAAATATTAAAAAATAAAAATAATATTTTTCATTATTTTTGTTTATAAGATTAAAATTAAATTTTGTATATAAATAATTTTTAAATTATTTAAATATTATTGTTATTATATAAATTATAATTTTGTATTTATTTAGGTTTTATCTAGACAGGTATGAAATAAATTTATAAACAATGACAAATAAATATTTAAGTATATATAAAAAACTTACCAGGTTTATTTACAAATGATGAACAAATAAATTGATGTGTTATTTAAACATTGTTCACTGAATAATTATTAACTTGTTTAATTTATTGTTGGTTTTTTTTTTATTATTTTTTAATTGTTTATAATTTAATTATTGAGGTATAAATAATAGAGAACAAGAGAGTCGTTCAATTGCAGCCATACCGTCACAGGAGTACGACGACGACTGCCTCTAACAGCCATCGGCCAAACTATACACAACATTAAAATCATTTTTTTTTTTTTTTTTAATTCTTTATTGGGATTGGCTGAGGATTTTTAATATACAGTAGTATTATTTACTAATTAAAAAATTTCAAATTATTTCAACAATTGATGAACGAGGAGCAGTTAATAATCCAATTTTATTAGAGGGAATTAAAAAAATTTTATCATTACTCTAATTTAATCATTACTCTAAAAATGAATCTAATGAATCTAATGATGATGATGAAGATACAGATGATAAAGATGAAGATGAAAATGAGTCTGATGAATTAAATGCTATTGATAAAAAAGATTTAATTGAAAATGAACAACAGATCTTGCTTCTGATTATGCTCGAGGTGAAAAACAATTATTTATAGTGACAGTTCATCTGATGATTTATCAGATGACGATGACGTCAAGGTCACACATGTTGATGATGAAGAGATTAAACACAAATAGGATGTAAATTGGATAAAGAAGCTGAAACAACTGAAACAATAATATCAAAATTAGCTGCTTGTAATATGGATTGGGAACAAATTAAAGCAGTTGATTTAATGGTATTATTCAATTCGTTTCTTCAAGCTGGTGGATTTGTACATTCAGTTAATATATAAATATCCATCTGAATATGGATTAAAACGTCTTCAAGAAGAAGAAATAAAAGGATCAATTGAACTTGTTGATTCTAAAAAAGAGAATAAAAAAAAATACGAAAAATAATGATGATGATGATGATGTATTATGTTTGAAAACAGATTTTTTTATATTTTAATTGATAAGAATTGGACATTATCAACGTGGGCATGTGTATCAAAATATACTATTTTTTTTATTATTCTTCATTTTTAATAATATATATTTTCAAATACGGTGATTCATATTGTTTTACATCAGGTATTAATGAATGAATGGCGATCACCAAATGTTGTTTTCGTTTGCTTGATATTTCTGCTGCTTTTTTGACAAAATTAGCAGTCAAACTTGTTGCTAAGTGAAGAATAAGTTGCTCAATTTTTGGTAAATTTTCAAGAAGTTTCGTGACTGAAACATCAGTGATTTTATTGCTGTGTGGCAAAGATAATACTACTATATTTTTGAGCAATTTTATTGAAGAATCAATGACGTTATTATGACCGTTTAAATAAAGAGTTTGTAAATAATTCATCATTGAAAGTGCTACTACACCGTCATCGGTTATCTGAGTACAATTAATAGTTAACGTTTTTAATAGTTTGATGGTATTGGCAATAGTATACAAAGTATCATCTTTAATGAAGCAACTTGATAAATTTAATGACCAGATATTCATAAACGATAGTCCCAGATAAGGAGGTTTTTTAAGATATTCATTATGGTTGAAATAAAATGACATTTCATTATTTTTTAAATACTTGAATGAATTTTTTAAACCTCGTATACCAGCAACTTCAAAACGTTTCAGGGCTTTTAGTCGAGAAATCACCTGAAAAACCAATTATAGATAAGTATGTTAAAAAATAAAAAGAATACTTTTGTTTTTTTTTTTTTTTTGTAATAGATAGAAAGTTACAACTTACATAACGAAGATTTTTTGGATAACCACAGCTTCCATCCAAGTGATTGACAAAATGCAACAAATACAGTTCAGTCAATGTACCAGCAACGTTTTTCAATGAATTTATTAAAGTCACAGGTATATCATTTTTATACCACATACCTTGAAATATAATTGTCAAAGATTTTAGTTTAGATAGACTTGTAAATGCATTGGATAACATTGAATCGTCAATATCAATGAATCTCAATCGAAGTTTCTCGAGGTTTGGACAATAATCATTGATAATTGGCACAATGTTACAACGATCATAAGCTGTCAAGTCTAATGTTTTTAAATAACGACCACATTTATCAAGCAGTGACTTTAAAAAATTTAATTTTCCATCAACCGTTTGATATTTTTTTAAACAACATGGAAATTCATGATATCGCCAGTAAGTTAATTCAAGTTTTTTGACATTAAACCAAGAATAATCAAGGGCTCTTTTCCATTTTTTGCATACTGAAAAATTAAGTAAATAAATTAATAGTTATTTTTTTCATCGAATAATAAATTAATAAATATGCATCCAATTATCATACCCAGTGCAATTTTTAGTCTCTCACATGCTGGCACATACATGAATATTTCAGCCAGACAATCATCATTAACACGCTTCATTATCATCTGTGTTGCAATATTAATATTTTTTTCATGTTGTATTTTTTGTTTATTTAGTAGCTTTATGCGTTCAGTAAGATCTTTTTTACATTGTGACGCATTAAAACGTATTTCCTCTAATATTCTAACTTCTTCACGACTTCTTAAACGTTTAGTCTTATCATTATTAACAACATGGTCAATTGGTGCTGGTGTTGAACCTTGAGCAATAACTGAACGAGGACGTAGTGGACTTGATTCTAATAGTATTGCATTTTCAATATTTGCTTTATTTTGTGTATTTAGCTTCATGCATTTAGCAATACCATCTCTACGTGTTTTGCTTGATAGCCTGAGTGATCTACGAATTGGTGCTGGTTCTGGTGTTGAACCTTGATCAATTACTGAACGAAGACGTCCCATTTTACTTTGACGATGCCTAACTTTATATAGGAATTTTCTATTATCTAAAAAATAATTTTACTATTAGTACATATATATAAATAATTTATGTTGTCAAATTTAATACCTGTTTGATGGTTATGTTTATTAGCAATTGGTAATTGATGAATAATTGTCTGTTGTTGTATTTTCAAAATGAACAAGATTTTTTTTTTTTACCTACTTTAAATTGTTTTTGATCACTTGAATATTCAATTGGTATATCAATATCACTTTCCTAATAAACCATCATTTTTTAATATAGGTACACACAAAATTAATAACAAAGTTTAAGAGAGAATTTATATTTATCTTAACAATTAACATTCGTGGGTTAAATTTCATGTCATTCAGAATTCAGCATTTTGTTGTGTCAACCAATTGTTAAACATAAACAATTTATTTAAAATAAAATGTTATCACCAAAAAAAAAATAAAAAAGTATGTTTACAAAAACGATTTCAATATTTTTAGGTTAGTAATTAGTATTGTTAGTAAACAAATGTCAAGAAAAATATATAAATAAAATATCAGGTGGTGCCACCGTGTATTTACGTCAATTACGTGTATTATAAAATGATTGTTATTTGTTGGTAATCATTATTAATAAGTAATCATAATTAATAACAACAATTAATAATGAAAAAAAATTCGAATGCACCAATATTTTTTTTTTTTTTTTTTTATTTTATATAATGACTGTTAAATTTTAAAAATAATTGTTGTAACTATTTATCATGATTGTTATATTTATAGAATTTAAAAAAATGCAAAAACAATAAATAATTATTTAATCAATTTTTTTTTAATATCACAGTTATGAAAAATTTAGTTATTTAAATAATCAATTCCAACAATTATTATTATTTAAAAATATTTTCTTCTTTTTTTATTGTAAATTGCTCAAATTATCAATTAAAATTTGGAAATTTTTTATTCTAATTAATCATTGGTTATTAGTTATCTAATTTTTTGTTTAATTTTAAATTTTGCTATTTAATTAATTTTTTATCTAGTTCGTTTGTTGAATAAATCTAAAAGAAAAAAAATATAAATATAAATTATCAATCAGCTGGTGGATTTGTACATCAGTTAATATATAGATTAAAACGTCTTAAAAAAAAAGAAATAAAAAAATCAATTAAACATGTTAGCCTTAAAGAAGAAAATAAAAATGATGATGATGATGATGATGATAATGTACATATACATTATGTTTGAAAACAGATTTTTTATATTTTAATTGATAAGAATTACACACTATCTAATTAGGCATTTGTATCAAAATATACTATATTTTTTTTATTTTTCTTCATTTTCAAGAATATATATTTTAAAATACGGTGATTCATATCGTTTTACATCAGGTATTAATGTATGAATGGATATCTTTAAAAGTTGTTTTCGTTGACTTGATATTTCTGCTGCTTTTTTTACAAAATTAGCAGTCACACTTATTGTGAAGTGAAGTAAAAGTTTCTCAATTTTTGGTGAATTTTCAAGAAGTTTCGTCACTGAAACATCTGTAATTTTATTGCTTCGTGGCAAAGATAATTGTAATATATTTTTGAGCAATTTTATTGAAGAATCAGTGATGTTACTGTGACCGTTTAAACAAATTATTTGTAAATTATTCATCTTTGAAAGTGCTACTACACCGTCATCGGTTATCTCAGTACAATTAATAGCTAAAATTTTTAATTGTTCCATGGTATTGGCAATAGTATACAAAGTATCATCTTTAAAGCAACTTGTTAAATTTAATGAGCTGATATTTATAAACGAAATTCCCAGATAAGGACGTTTTTTAAGATATTCATTATGGTTGTAATAAAATGACATTTCATTATTTTTTAAATACTTGAATGAATCTTTGAAACCTCGTATACCAGCAACTTCAAAACGTTTCAAGGCTTTTAGTCGACGAATTACCTAAAAAAGTAATTATAGATAAGTATGTTAAAAAATAAAAAGAATACTTTTTTTTTTTTTTTGTAATAGATAGAAAGTTACAACTTACACAACGAAGATTTTTTGGATAACGACAGCTTTCATCCAAGTGATTGACAAAATGCAACAAATACAGTTCAGTCAATGTACCAGCAACGTTTATCAATGAATTTATTAAAGTCTCAGGTATTATTTGATTTTTCATATTTTCAAATATAATTGTCAAAGATTTTAGTTTAGATAGACGTGTAAATGCATTGGACAACAGTGTACCGTGCAGAATGAAACTGAATCTCAATCGAAGTTTCTCGAGGTTTGGACAATAATCATTGATAATTGGCACTATGTTACAAAGATCATAAGCTGTCAAGTCTAATATTGTTAAATAACGACCACATTTATCAAGCAGTGACTTTAAAAAATTTAATCTTTTATCACGCCTTTGATATTTTTTTAAACAATTTGGAAGTTCATGATATCGCCAATAAGTTAATTCAAGTTTTGTGACATTAAACCAAGAATAATCAAGGGCTCTTTTCCATTTTTTGCATACTAAAAAATAAAGTAAAAAAATTAATATTCATTTTTTTTATCGAATAATAAATATCCTTTAAATTATCATACCCAGTGCAATTTTTAGTCTCTCACATGCTGGCACATACATGAATATTTCAGCCAGGCAATCATCGTTAACATAGTCAATTATTGTATTTTCGGCATAATAATGATCATTCTGCTCATGGTTTATCTAAAAAAAATAAATAATATTTTGATATTTATAGTAACAATAGTGAAATATTTAATGTACGAGCATGTTTTGACTGCAATAATTTTATTTTTAGACAAACCATCTCACTTTTTTCATTCAATGTCTCCATGATGCTCTTAGGTTTTTTTATATTATTTAAATATTTTTTTATTTCATCATTTTTAATATTTTTTTCATTTTGTAACTTTAGCTCTACTTGTTTAGCAATCTCATATATCCTTTGTTCTGTTAATGGTTTACGTGGTGTACAATTTTTTAAACGTTCAATCTCATCATCATTAACAACATCGTCAATTGGTGCTTGTGTTGAGCCTTGAGCAATTACTGAAGGAGCACTTAGTGAACTTGATTCTAATAGTATTGCATTTTCAATATTTTCTTTATTTTGTGTATTTAGCTTCATGCATTTAGCAATACCATCTCTACGTGTTTTGCTTGATAGCCTGAGTGATCTACGAATTGGTGCTGGTGCTGAACCTTGAGCAATTACCGAACGAGGACGTCCCATTTTACTTTGACGATGCCTAACTTTATATAGGAATTTTCTATTATCTAAAAAATAATTTTACTATTAGTACATACACTTAAATAATTTATGTTGTCGAATTTAATACCTGTTTGATGGTTATGTTTATTAGCAATTGGTAATTGATGAATAATTGTCTGTTGTATTTTCAAAATGAACAAGAATTTTTTTTTATACTTTAAATTGTTTTTGATCACTTGAATATTTAATTGGTATATCAATATCACTTTCCTAATAAACAATTATTTTTTAACATACACAAAACATGACTGAAATATAATAACATATAACAACATATAACTTGTTTATACCCCCACTGTAAATCCTGGTGAATCCAAAAAGCCATGATTTTTTCAAAAAAAAAAAAATAGTCAATCTGAAAAAAATCTCTCTAAATGTGTTCAAATTAATTAATTGTGATTTAATTATGCTGATGATAATTATAAAAATTTATTATTTTAAATAATTAATTAAACAAATTACTATTGTTTAAAAATAATTAACAATAATGAATTTGTTAAATATCTATTTTATTAAAAAAAATTATTTTTAATTATAAAATTATTTTTGGTAATCATTATTAATAATAAAAAAAAATTTAAATGTAAATTTTTTTGTTTTATTTTATAAAATAATTGTTAAAAATTGAAATTATAAAGTAATAATTGTTTTTAATGATAAAGTTATAGAAAATTACGTTATTTTAATAATCAATTCAAACTATTATTATTATTTAAAAATATTTTCTTTTTTTTTTATTATAAATTGCTCAAATTATCAATTAAAATTTGTAAATTTTTCATTCTAATTAATCATTGATTATTAGTTATCTAATTTTTTGTTTAATTTTAAATTTTGCAATTCAATTAATTTTTTATCTAGTTCGTTTGTTGAATAAATCTAAAAAAAAAAATATAAATATAAATTATTAATCAACTGGTGGATTTGTACATTCAGTTAATATATATATCCACCTGAATATAGATTAAAACGTCTTCAAGAAAAAAAAATAAAAAAATCAATTAAACATGTTAATTCTATATAAGGAAATAAAAATGATGATGATGATAATGATAATTTACTTATATATTATGTTTGAAAACAGATTTTTTATATTTTAATTGATAAAAATTGGATACTATCTAATTGGGCATTTGTATAAAAATATATACTTACTATTTTTTTTACTTTTTTTTATTATTAATAATATGTATTTTAAAATACAGTGATTCATATTGTTTTACATCAGGTATTAATGAATGAATGGTAATATTCAAAAGTTGCTTTCGTTGACTTGATATTTCTGCTGCTTTTTTGACAAAATTAACAGTCAAACTTGTTGCCAAGTCAAGAAAAAGTTGCTCAATTTTTGGTGAATTTTCAAGAAGTTTCGTGACTGAAACATCAGTGATATTATTGCTGTGTGGCAAAGATAATTTTACTATATTTTTGAGAAATTTTATTGAAGAATCAATAACGTTATTATGACCGTTTAAATAAATAATTTGTAAATTATTCATCTTTGAAAGTGATACTACACCGTCATCGGTTATCTGTTCACAAGGTATAGTTAAAATTTCTAATCGTTTGATGATATTGGCAATAGTATACAAAGTATCATCTTTAATGAAGCAACTTGATAAATTTAATGACCTGATATTTATAAACGGATGTCCCAGATAACGAGGTTTTTTAAGATATTCATTATGGTTGAAATAAAATGACATTTTATTATTTTTTAAATACTCAAATACCTTTTTAGAAACTCGTATACCAGCAACTTCAAAATTTTTCATGACTTTCAGTTCACGAATCACCTGAAAAAACAAATATAAATAAATAAAAAAAATACTTTTGAATTTTTATATAATAGATTAAAAGTTACAACTTACACAGTCAAATTCTTTTGGATAATCACAACTATCATACAAGTGATTGACAAAATTTAACAAATTCAGTTCAGTCAATGTACCAGCAACGTTTCTCAATGAATTTATTAAAGTCACAGGTATTATTTTATTTCGCAAATTTTCAAATATAATTGTCAAGGATTTTAGTTTAGATAGACGTGTAAATGCATTGGACAACATTGTATCGTCAATAGAGGTGAATCTCAATCGAAGTTTCTCGAGATTTGGACAGAAATCATTAATAATTGGCACTATGTTACAACGAGCATAAGCTGTCAAGTCTAATGTTTTCAAATAACGACCACATTTATCAAGCAGTGAATTTAAAAAATTTAATTTTTCACTAACCGTTTGATATCTCATTAAACAATATGGCAATCCATGATATTGCCAATAAGTTAGTTCTAGTTTTTTGACATTAGACCAAGAATAATCAAGGGCTCGTTTCCATTTTTTGCATACTGAAAAATTAAGTTAACAAATTAATAGTTATTTTTTTTATCGAATAATAAATATGCTTCAAATTATCATACCCAGTGCAATTTTTAGTCTCTCACATGCTGGCACATACATGAATATTTCAGCCAGGCAATCATCATTAACACGCTCCATTATCATTTGTGTTAATGAAATATTTTTTTCAATTTGTTCATTTATTAGCTTTCTGAGTTCAGCATGATCATCTTTTAATTGTTTTTTTAATAATTTAAGTGGTCTACTGCTTTTTGAACGTTTAGTAATAACAACATCGTAAGTTGGTGCTGGTGTTGAACGTTGAGCAATTGCTAAACGAGAACGTAGTGGACTTGATTCTAATAGTGTTGTATTTTTAATATTTATTTCATTTCGTGTACTAGGCTTCATGCTTTCAGCATTTTCATCTGTTATTTGTTGCATAGTCAGACGTCTTTGTTTTAATCGTATGAGTGTTGTACGACTTCTTAAAGGACGTAGTGGACTCGATTCTAATAGTGTTGGATTTTTAATATTCATTTCATTTTGTGTACTTAGTTTTATGGGTTCAACAATATCATCTCTTGTTTGTGGCATAGTCATAATCGTACGTGTTTTGTTAAATACTTTAAGTGATGCACGACTTCTTGAACGTTTAATCAACTCATCATTGACAAAATCGTCAATTGGTGCTGGTATTGAACCTTGAGCAATTACTGAACGAGGACGTAGTGGACTTGAGTCTAATAGTATTGCATTTTTAATATTTTTTTTAATTTGTGTATTTAGCTTCATGCATTTAGCAATACCATCTTTACGTGTTATGTTTGACAGTCCAAGTGATCTACGATTTCTTAAACGTTTAGTCTTATCATCATTAAAAACACGGTCATTTGGTGCTGGTGTAAAACCTTGAGCAATTACTGAACGAGGACGTAGTGGACTTGAGTCTAATAGTATTGCATTTTTAATATTTTTTTTAATTTGTGTATTTAGCTTCATGCATTTAGCAATACCATCTTTACGTGTTATGTTTGACAGTCCAAGTGATCTACGATTTCTTAAACGTTTAGTCTTATCATCATTAAAAACACGGTCATTTGGTGCTGGTGTAAAACCTTGAGCAATTACTGAACGAGGACGTAGTGGACTTGATTCTAATAGTGTTGCTTTTTCCACAAAAAAAGAATGACGTAAAATTTTACGATGATGCTCCATTTCATACCTATATAATTTATTATCTAAAAAATAATTTTACTATTAGGACATATATCTAAATAATTTATGCTGTCAAATTTAATACCTGTTTGATAGTTGTTTATTAGCAATTTGTAATTGATGAATAATCTGTTGTCTGTTGTTGTATTTTTAAAATAAACAAGAATTTTTTTTAATACTTTAAGTTGTTTTTGATCACTTGAACTTTTATAATTGGTATATCAACATCACTTTTCTAATGAGCAATCATTTTTTAATATACACACAAAATTAATAACAAAGTTTAAGAGAGAATTTATATTTATCTCAACATTCGTGGGTTAAGTTTTATGTCATTCAGAATTCAGCAGTTTGTTGTGTCAACCAATTGTAAATAACGGAGAAACATAAACAATTTATTTACTTATTAAAATGTACTTAGTAAAATGTTATCACCCAAAAAAAAAAAAGTATGTTTACCTATGCAATAACAACAATTTCAATATTTTTAGGTTAGTACACATGGTACAACATGGTAGAAATATACATGTATATGTCTGTGTATGTCATACCTCTCTCTCTGACGAAAATAAAAATCTACTGCGCATTCCATGGGTCGCCATCATGTTTGCATGTGTGTAAAATATGTGCCCGTCATATTATTTGAAATTATTAATAAGGATTGGGGCCAAATTAGAGCAGTTGATTCAATGGTATTATCAAATTCATTTCTTTAAGCTGGTGGATTTGTACATTCAGTTAATATATATATACCTACCTATATCCATCTAAATATGGATTAAAACGTCTTCAAAGACATAAAAGGATCAATTGAACTTGTTGATTCTAAAAAAGAAAATAAAAATAATACGAAAAATAATAATGATAATGATGATGATAATGTACTTATATATATTGTATTTGAAAACAGATTTTTTATATTTTAATTCATAAGAATTATACACTATCTAATTAAGCATTTGTATCAAAATATACTATATTTTTTTTATTTTTTTTTTATTTTCAATAATATATCTATTTTAAAATACGGTGTTTCATATTGTTTTACATCAGGTATTAATGAATGAATGCTGATATTGACACATTTTTTTCGTTGACTTGATATTTCTGCTGCTTTTTTGACAAAATTAGCAGTCACACTTATTGTGTAGTGAAGTAAAAGTTTCTCAATTTTTGGTGAATTTTCAACAAGTTTCGTGACCGAAATATCAGTAATTTTATTGCTTCGTGGCAAAGATAATTCTACTATATTTTTGAGCAATTTGATTGAAGAATCAATGACGTTATTATGACCGTTTAAATAAAGAATTTGTAAATTATTCATCTTTGAAAGTGCTACTACACCGTCATCGGTTATCTGAGCACAATTTATAGTTAACATTTTTAATTTTTCGATGGTATTGGCAATAGTATACAAAGTATCATCTTTAATAAAGTAACTTGTTAAATCTAATCTCTTAATTTTTATAAACGAATGTCCCAGATAAGAAGGTTTTTCAAGATATTCATTATGGCTTAAATAAAATGACATTTCCTTATTATTGAAATACTCAAATAAATTTTGTGAATCTCGTATACCAGCAACTTCAAAACGTTTCAGGGCTTTTAGTTCACGAATTACCTGAAAAACAATAGGATATGTTAAAAATAAAAAAATACTTTTGTTTTTTTTTTTGTAATAGATAAGTTACAACTTACATAACGAAGATTTTTGGATAACGACAGCTTTCATCCAAGTGATTGACAAAATTTAACAAATTCAGTTCAGTCAATGTACCAGCAACGTTTTTCAATGAATTTATTAAAGTCTCAGGTATTATTTTATCTCTCATACCTTCAAATATAATTGTCAAAGATTTTAGTTTAGATAGACGTGTAAATGCATTGGATAACATTGTATCGGCAATCGAGATGAATCTCAATCGAAGTTTCTCGAGGTTTGGACAATAATCATTGATAATTGGCACTATGTTACAATGATCATAATCTGTCAAGTCTAATATTTTTAAATAACGACCACATTTATCAAGCAGTGACTTTAAAAAATTTAATTTTTCATCAACCGTAGGATATATTTTTAAAAGAAAATATATACTTATGATATCGCCAAAAGTTAATTCAAGTTTTTGACATTAAACCAAGAATAATCAAGGCTCTTTTCCATTTTTGCATACTAAAAAATACGTTAATATAATAAATAAATAAATATTTTTTATATGAATAATAAATATATGTTATAATAATCATACCCTGTGCAATTTTTAGTCTCTCACGTGCTGGCACATACAGGAATATTTCAGCCAGGCAATCATCATTAACATAGTCAATTATTGTATTTTCGGCATAATAATGATCATTCTGCTCATGGTTTATCTGAAAAAAATAAATAATATTTTGATAATTATAGTAACAATAGTGAAATATTTAATGTACGAGCATGTTTTGACTGCAATAATTTTATTTTTAGACAAACCTTCTCACTCTTTTCATTCAATGTCTCCATGATGCTCTTAGGATTTTTTATATTATTTAAATATTTTTTTATTTTATCATTTTTAATATTTTTTTCATTTTGTAACTCTAGCTCTACTTGTTTTGCAATATCATATTTCATTTGTTCTGTTAATAGTTCACGTGATGTACGATTTTTTAAAGGTTTAATCTCATCATCATTATCAACATCGTTAATTGGTGCTGGTGTTGAACCTTGAGCAATCACTGAACGAGGTCGTAGTGGACTTGATTCTAATCGTGTTGTATTTTTAATATTCATTTTATTTTGTGTATTTAGCTTTATGCTTTCAGCAATATCATCTCTTAAACGTGTTTTGCTCGATAGCCTGAGTGATCTACGAAGTGGTGCTGGTGCTGAACCTTGAGCAATTACCGAACGAGGACGTCCCATTTTACTTTGACGATGCCTAACTTTATATAGGAATATTCTATTATTTAAAAAATAATTTTACTATTAGTACATATATATAAATAATTTATGATGTCAAATTTAATACCTGTTTGATGGTTATGTTTATTAGCAATTTGTAATTGATTAATAAATGACTGTTGTTGTATTTACAAAATGAACAAGAATTTTTTTTAATACTTTAAGTTGTTTTTGATCACTTGAACTTTTAATTGATATATCAATATCACTTTTCTTATAAACAATCATTTTTTAATATACACAAAACATGACTGAAATATAATTATACCCCCACTGTAAATCCTGGTAAATCCAAAAAGACTATATAGTACTAGCCATGATTTTTTCCAAAAAAACAAATAGTCAATCAGAAAAATATCTCTCTAAATGTATTCAAATTAATTAATTGTGATTATGCTGATGATAATTATAAAAATTTATTATTTTAAATAATTAGTTAAACAAATTACTATTGTTTAAAAATAATTAACAATAATAAATTTGTTAAGTATCTATTTTATAAAAAAAAATTTTTTATTTTTAATTATAACATTATTGTTGGTAGTCATTATTAATGATAAAAAAAAATTTTAATGTAAATTTTTTTGTTTTATTGTATAAAATAATTGTTAAAAATTGAAATTATAAAATAATAATTGTTTTTAATAATAAAGTTATAGAAAATCACGTTATTTAAATAATCAATTCAAACTATTATTATTATTTAAAAATATTTTTTTCTATTATCTAAAAAATAATTTTACTATTAGTACATACATATAAATAATTCATGTCATTCTGAATTCAGAATTTTGTTGTGTCAACCAGTTGTTAATAACTGAAAAACATAAACAATTTATTTACAATAAAATGTTATCACCGAAAACAAATAAGTATGTTTACCTATACAAAAACAACAATTTCAATATTTTTAGGTTAGTACACAAATGTCAAAAATAATCATATTGAAAAATATATAAATAATAAATACGGGGTAGTGTGCCACCGTGTATGTGTACAATAATTATAAAATACCTATAAAATTATTGTTGGTAATCATTATTAATTATTGTTAAGAATGACAAAAAATTTTAATGTACCTAAATTTTTTTGTTTTTTTTTTTTATTTTATAAAATAACTGTTAAATATTAAAATTATAAAAAAAATAATTGTTTTAATTATCAATCAGTCTGATGAATTGAATGCTATTGATAAAAAATATTTAATTAAAAATGAACAACAGATCTTGTTATACTGATTATGCTCGGAGTAAAAAACAATTATTTATAGTGACAGTTCATCTGATGATTCATCAGATGACGATGATGTCAAGGTCACACATGTTGATGATGATGATGATGATGATAATGTACTTATATATTATGTTTGAAAACAGATTTTTTATATTTTGATTGATAAGAATTGCACACTATGAACGTGGGCATTTGTATCAAAATATACTATTTTTTTTATTTTTTTTCATTTTCAACAATATGTATTTTAAAATACGATGATTCATATTGTTTTACATTAGGTATTAATGAATGAATAGTGATCACCAAATATCGTTTTCGTTGATTTAATATTTCTGCTGCTTTTTTGACAAAATTAGCAGTCAAACTTGTGTAGTGAAGATGAAGGTATTTAATATTATGTGAATTTTCAAGAAATTTCGTCACTGAAACATCTGTAATTTTATTGCTTCGTGGTAAAGATAATTTTACTATATTTCTGAGCAATTGTATTGAAGAATCAATGGCGTTATTATGACCGTTTAAATAAAGAACCATTAAATCATCCATCATTGAAAGTGCTACTACACCGTCATCGGTTATCTGTTCACAAGGTATAGTTAAAATTTCTAATCGTTTGATGATATTGGCAATAGTATACAAAGTATTATCGTTAATTAAGTAATTTGTTAAATCCAATTGCCTGATATTTATAAACGAATCTCCCAGATTACGAGGTTTTTTAAGATATTCATTATGGTTAAAATAAAATGACATTTCATTATTTTTTAAATACTTGAATGAATTTTTGAAACCTCGTATACAGCAACTTCAAATTTTTCAGGGCTTTTAGTCGAAAAGCACCTGAAAACAATAATTATATAAGTATAAAAAAAAAAAAAATACTTTTGTTTTTTTTTATAATAGATAGAAAGTTACAACTTACAAACGAAGATTTTTGGATAGTCACAGCATTCATTCAAGTGACTGACAAAATTTAACAAATACAGTTCAGTCAATGTACCAGCAACATTTTTAATGAATTTATTAAAGTCTCAGGTATTATTTATTTTCATCATTTGAAATACAATTGTCAAAGATTTTAGTTTAGATAGACGTGTAAATGCATTGGATAACATTGTATCGTCAATCAAAATGAATCTCAATCAAGTTTCTCGAGGTTTGGACAATAATCATTGATAATTGGCACTATGTTACAACGAGCATAAGCTGTCAAGTCTAATATTGTCAAATAACGACCGCATTTATCAAGCAGTGATTTTAAAAAATTTAATTTCACATCAACCGTACTATATTTTTTAAAAAATATATACTTATAATATCGCCAAAAAGTAAATTCAAGTTTTTGACATTAAACCAAGAATAATCCAGGCTCTTTTCCATTTTTGCATACTAAAAATTTAATAAATAAATAAATAAATATTTTTTATAATGAAATAATAAATATATGTTATAATAATCATACCCATGCAATTTTTGGTCTCTCACATACTGGCACATACATGAATATTTCAGCCAGGCAATCGTCATTAACACGCTTCATTATCATCTGTGCTGCAATTTTAATATTTTTTTCATTTTCTTTTTTTTGTTTTTTTAGTAGTTTTTCCCGTTTAGCAAGATCTTTTTTAAATTGTGACCAAGACGTAAATATTATTAATGGTTCAAGTAGTATACGACTTCTCAAACGTTTAGTCTTATCATCATTAACAACATCGTCAATTGGTGCTGGTGTTGAACCTTGAGCATCTACTAAACGAGGACGTAGTGGACTTGATTTTAATAGTATTGCATTTTCAATATTTTTTTTAATTTGTGTATTTAGCTTCATGCATTTAGCAATACCATCTCTACGTGTTTTGTTTAATAGTCTCAGTGATCTACGAACTGGTTCTGGTGTTGAACCTTGAGCAATTACTGAACGAGGACGTCCCATTTTACTTTGACGATGCCTAACTTCATATAGGAATTTTCTATTATCTAAAAAATAATTTTACTATTAGTACATACATATAAATAATTTATGTTGTCAAATTTAATACCTGTTTGATGGTTATGTTTAATAGCAATTTGTTATTGTGGAAAATTGTCTGTTGTTGTATTTTCAAAATGAACAATAATTTTTCTTTTATACTTTAAATTGTTTTTGATCACTTGAACTTTTAATTGGTATATCAATATCACTTTCCTCATAAACAATCATTTTTTAATGTACACAAAACATGACTGAAATATAATAACATATAACTTGTTTATACCCTCACTGTAAATCCTGGTAAATCCAAAAAGACATGTTTTTTTCCAAAAAAAAAAAAATAGTCAATCGGAAAAAAATCTCTCTAAATGTGTTCAAACTAATTAATTGTGATTATGCTGATGATAATTATAAAAATTTATTATTTTAAATAATTAATTAAACAAATTACTATTGTTTAAAAATAATTAACAATAATGAATTTGTTAAATATCTATTTTATAAAAAAAATAATTTTTAAATATAAAATTATTTTTGGTAGTCCTTATTAATAATAAAAAAAAATTTTAATGTAAATTTTTTTGTTTTATTTTATAAAATAATTGTTAAAAATTGAAATTATAAAATAATAATTGTTTTTAATAATAAAGTTATAAAAAATTACGTTATTTGAATAATCAATTCAAACTATTATTATTATTTAAAAATATTTTCTTTTTTTTTTATTATAAATTGCTTAAATTATCAATTAAAATTTGTAAATTTTTTATTCTAATTAATCATTGGTTATTAGTTATCTAATTTTTTAAGTAATTTTAAATTTTGCAATTCAATTAATTTTTTATCTAGTTCGTTTGTTGAATAAATCTAAAAAAAAAAAAAATATAAAGATAAATTAAAAATAAAATATAAATTATTAAACTCAATTTAGATACATAAATTAATAAATAAAATTATTTTTATTACCTTTTTCTTGACTGGTTTATAATCTGTATCAGAATCATCATTATTTGTCTAAAATAAATTGAAAAAAAAAACCCAACAATTATAATCACAATGACATTAAAATTTTCTATAACAAAAAAATTCTAATAATTACCAGAAAATTTCTGTACTCTGGAGAAATTCCTTCGAGATAAAAAATTTGATCTTCAATATTTTTTAATCGTTGGTAAATATCACGAGGTACTGGTTTATTAATTCCAATAAATTTTTCACAATTACCAAGTCGTTCATCAATACCAGAATTAATATTGTCATTTAGCTTTGAGCAATTATCAGGCACTCTCATAGTTTGAGGGCCTCTTTTATTTTCCACCTTAGTAACTGCAATAAAAATTCAAAAAAATAATTATCATCAAGACCAAAAGATTAAACACAATCCTCTTTACCTCGTAGATGACTTTTCGAATCTTTTCGTCGAACAAAAACAGCATGAGTTCTTGCACAAGTTTCTTCATCTTGTACATCACTAAAAAATCAATAAAATTATTTATAAAATTCAATTTCTATTTTAAAAAAACAATCTAATAATAATTACCCATCAATTCGAAATTCTTTGATATTAATATTATTAATTTCTTCACGTTTCCTGGATGTAAATTTATCAATTCTCATTTTAACTTCTTCACTCGTTGATTTAACTTGAATAAATTTCTCATTAATTTCATAATAATCATTATTATTTTTTAATAAAACATTATCATCGTCATCAAGACTCATTTTATCATCTGTAAAATAAATAAACAATTGTTTTTTTTATAATATTAAAATGTTTATTATCAACAATAACAATTAATCAACAAAATTTCCACAAACATTCTTTATTTTCTTTCCATTCAGCCTGTTGATTTTTATAAATTTCTTTTTTCCAAATAGGCACTGTTTGTTTGAGTCTATCAATGGCATATTCAACAGCTTTTAACGATTCATTTCTGTGCACTGATGATACTGCAATGACAACACTTATTTCACCAACTGGTACATCACCAATTCTATGATGAATTGCAATATTAAATACATTCCATTTTTCACGTATCTCATTGCATATTACATTCATTTTTTTCAGTGCCATGTCTTGATAGGCTTCGTATGACAATTTCATAACCTCAAAAATTATCAAAATATTAATTAATTTATAAAATAAGAAGTACTTTCTAATGCTCTAATTAATTTAATTTACCTCTTGGGAGTTAAATGTGTCTCTGGTTGTTCCAATGAATGAAGACACTGCTCCACATGATGGTGCCATGACAATTTTTGTAATTTCATCAACAGACAAAACGTCATCTTGGATTTTTACTGAATTTTTTCCTTTATTTTCCATGTTTAATTAGCCTGTTGTTAATTTTAACAATTAATATTAATTAATTTTTATTTAAAATATTATAAATAATTACCTCCACTCAGTGGTGGTATCACTGCAACAATACTGTTATCAGCAAGATCAAGTAACTTGTTATCTTCAACAAATTCTTCTTCAATGGCCAACACAAAATTATCTTTAATACTTTCCAAGCCAAATTTTATAATAATTTCATTCTTTAAATAATTAGAGCATGTAGTTTTTGGAATTTTTAAATTACTCTCTTTAACACCAACAAGTTCACGTGCTTTTGCAAAAAATAATATTTTTATGTCAACTGTTTGTTTATCATCAACAAGACAATCCTCCATTGTTGATCATCATGTCATGTCAATTATTACGATTATTACATAACTGACAATTTTTGTATTATCAAAACACACACATGCACTGAACCATTTACACTTTTTATTTATTTATTAATATTTATTTATTTTTTTATTTATTTATTTATTTATAGTTGTACCAATTGGCAAGACAGATGGCACTAAAAACCAATCACGTGATTTTTTAAATTTAAAAAGCACGACACAAATTCAGGCTAATAAAATTTCTAAATCTGAATTTTATATATTTTTTTTTTCCATTTATATTTTGCAATTGAAAATTCTACTTTCGTCTTGACAAAATTTATTTACATTCTAGCTTTTTTTTTTTTTTATTTTTTTTTGTTCCTCAAGGTCAAATCATTCAAATAGCAAAGAAAAAAAAAATAAAAATAATTAACACTATTATTATTAACAATTAAAATTGTAGCTAAATAATTGTCACAGTTGGATAAAAGACCTTGTAAATTTATGAAGCAATATTTTAAAAATTACAAATAATATTCTCGCATCATCGGTTTAATTATAAAATTATATAAATAAATAAATTAAATAAATAAAATAAATTAAATACCACAATTATAATATACATTATTAAAATGAATAATCAATAAATAAACTATAATTTACAAACAATGAGGTTAACAAAGATAAATAATAAATTGCAGAAGAAAAAAAAAATGGAAAAAAAAAAAAATAAAATCAAACTCAAAGTTGAAATTACAACTATTTAAACAGATACATATAAAAAGTGTGAATGTATTAAATAGATGAAAATTGATGCAGCAAAGCACAGCAAAGTGTCCTTGATGAATAAACATTTATAATTTTTTATATTAATATATGCATTGGAAAAATGTGTAATTATTATTGCGTTATATATTGACTGTTAATATTTTAAACAGAAAAAAATATAGATAAATAATAATAATACATTGATATTTAATGATTTCAATGATTCAATAATATAGCAAGTACAAGCAATCATGGGACAGGTTTATTATTGAGTCAAGTTATCAACTTGATGCTGGCTGTAGGACAAGGACGATGCACTTTATAAGGAACTTTTTATTTTTCTATTTTTTTTTTTCCTTTCATATTTTATTTTTTATCTAATCTGCCAATATATATTTTTATTCAATTAAATAATTAATATTTATTTTTAACTTGTTGGTATAGTTGATGACTCAAAATTAAATACAAAAAATAATATTTAATTTTTAATTGAAAAAAAAAATATCATTGTTGGATATAGGAGAAATAATACATTTTTCTACAATAGAAATATTTTCTCAACAAGAAAATAAATTAAAAAACTAAAAGAAAAAAATTGAGTGCTTAAAATAAGTATGAATTAATGTGCGTCATGAAATCGGTTATCGACTTGTTACGACAATAATTATTAAGGGCAGAATAATAAAGAATGAAAAAAAAGAAAATAATAATATAATACAATGAGAACATAAAATAGCCATAAAATGCATTAAAATCAAATGAAATTAAAATTTAATTTTTTATATAATATTAACAATGATAATAATATATATAAACAATTATTTGTTTTGTTAAATTTAATAGCTGTGTTTATGTGTTGTTGATGAATTATTAAATGAAAAAAAAATAATATATTATCAAAGATTTAAAGATTTTACAATCTGGAACACTCAAATGTTACGTAATGAGGCGTTCGTATAATCAATTTTTAAAATGAAATAAATGTTTGTTTACTAAATAATAAATAAGCTTTAATTTTTATCAATTATACTGTCAAATAAATTATTAAATAATTAAATAAATAATTAAAAATCGTATTGTTTAGTTATGATTGCGTGACAATAAATTAAAAATAATTAAAAATACATAAATAGAAAAGTAAATAAATAAATGAACAAATAAACAATCAAATAAATGAATAAAAATTTAAACTGTCCACCAATTTACAATGTAAAATAATTAAATAATTAAATAAACTAAATAAATAAATAAAAATTTCAATTATCAACTAATAATTAAAAAAAAACAAAATTGAAACAATTAGAACAAATTAAAAATTAAGTATATTCTACATTTAAAATCGACTAAACTGCCTATTTAATTATTTAAAAAAAAAAAAAAAAAAAAAGAGAATTAAATTATTCAAAGAAAATAAGGTAATTCACGTTGAATGGAATAAAAAATAATTAAATAAATATACACACTGTTATAACCATTGAAAGTTTATAATTTTACAAACATGACTCTACACATCTTATCAAATCGAACATATATATATTATAAATAAATTTATATATTGAGTTCATTTTGAGTTGATGGAATTTATCATGTGGGGCAAAAGGCGCGTATGATAATGATGCAGGAAACGAGGGATCATCGACAATGTTCAACATCATCATCATCATATATCTTTAACTAATCAACTCAATTCAAATAACAAACTATTGTTAAAAGGGCCTTAACTAAAATTAATTTTTAAATATTATAAATAACCATGCCATTAATATTTTCCTGCAAATTTTTTTCAACAAAAAAAAAAAATAAAAGGATATTTTTAATTTTTATGCTTTTATCTTTTCTATATTTATAGCTGATAAGTGTGTTAAAAATTTCATGATGATAATCTATACCTACTCACATAATTTACTTTGCAAAAAAAAAATAAAAAAAAAAAACCAACAATCGATTGTCCTTCACCATGTAATGATGACTTTACATGTTTGTTGCATATTATTTGCTCATACTCATTTAGGTATACCTCCACATAATCATAAAATAACAATAAAATTATTTATTTATATATTTATTTAGATTATATTTATATTATTTATAATAAATTGATGATATTTATGTTGGGTAATTGTCAATGAGTATACGTCCCTGGATGTCCCTGGGAACAAATACTGCACACGTTTTTAAGTGCGTTGAATAGAAAAAAATAAAAAAAAAAAAAATAGAAAATGTTGGTTGTTAATAATAATCGCATCGAGGTGGCACCGTAGTTGCTTTCAATATATATACATTATTGAAAAAAAAAAAAAAAAAAAAAAAAGAGAACCATCGGTCGAGCACGCGCACACATAATATCTATTACTATTATTATTATAATATTGTCTCTCTTCGTAAACGTTCGAGTTTTGAATCTCAAAATCCGAGTTGCAACGAATTGCATTTTGTTGAAAAAAAAAAAAAAGGAGAAAGAGAGATGATGATTGGACGAGAGTATGACCCAATAGTATGAGTGCAAGTGAGACAGAATGAAATCCATCTGAACCAGCTGGTTGACAAGCCAGGGAGAGAGCAACCGAGTGAGCTTAGCCTTAGCTTGGTGGCCCAGTCGCTAGTGAAACGCGGGAGCCCTGCGACAATTCACGGATCGTGTTGTTTTTTTTTTTCCATACATACGTGTGCGAGAGAGGATTTATTATAAAAAAAAAATATTAAATAATCATAATAATAATCCAAAAAGGGAAAAAAAAAAAAAGAAACTTCTCTCTCCCTTTTTCATCAATTCGTTAACTCGCGCTCGTTTTTGTCATCATCATCATCATCATCTTGATTACAATTCAATCAGTTATTATAATTATTATTTAAAAAAACAAATGAGAAAGTGTTTTTTATTTATTTAAAATAAATAAATTAATAATTGACCTAGATTTATTAAATTCATTGTTGATATTATACTTTTTTTTCATCATCATAATCATCAAGGTGGTTCCCGCGCACTTATTATTATTATCATTATTATTTATATTAATTTTTATAAAAATTATTATAAAAAGTGTTAAAGCTATTATTAATAATTATAATTTAAATAATATAAAAATAATTTACTCCAAAATTGATTTAAAAATAATAATTAATTTAAAAGTGTTAAAAATTGGTGGTGTCAGTCTGTGTCGTGGTGTTCTTCACCCACTTAAAATCATACAACATATACAACAATTACTATATATATGACACAGTGACGACAATATTGAAAATAATATTAAAAAATATATTTACAGACATAAACACACGTTCTTAAATACCACACCTACAACTTGATATAAATCATATACATATATTTTAACTAACACACACACAAATTAAGGAAAAAAAAAAAAAAAAAAAAAAATAGTCAGTCAGTCAGTCAGTGTGTGTTTGGTGCGCGGAAACGACTCGCAAGATGGCCGCTGATTCAGGAATGGAGACGTGTCCCTCCCCAGAAATTGCGGATTCCAGAAAACGTCCTTTGGATTGTGACGCTGATAACGGATCAACAAAAAGATCACATTACGGTTCAGGTAAATTTTTATCAAATTGTTATTAAATTTTAAATTAATTATTACAATAAATTTATACTCCATTCAAGTGTCTCTATGTCTCTCTCTCCTTTTTTCTCTCTCTTCTCTTCTCTCTCTCTCTCCCTCGTTTCTATATACTTTTTCTTTTTCTCTCATTACACACACACACAGTTGAATTTTAGTTCTATCGTTTGTTGGTTTCATTCGTACGTCGTGTCATCAAATAAGACGTTGGTTGGTTGGTTGATATTTTTTTTTTTTTTCATTTCATCTTGTTCTATTGATGTCTCTGTCATTTGCTTGCACTTCACCTAGTATTTATATTATTTGTACTTGTGTGTTGTACTCTATTTTGTGTTTTTTTTTTTAAATATATAATAATGAAAATACAACACATGCAATATGTTGGTGTCCTTGTCATCTTGAGTATTTACTTGTTACCAATTGACAACAGTCGATGATGGCCATTTCAATGATATTCTCACTCATGCATCCTATTATCATCATCATCATCATCATCATCTATGAATAAACCTGTTTTTCTAGTCTCCCTTTTAATTTTAAATATAATACAAGTAGAATTTTATTTTTTTTTATTTTAAATGTTACATACGTGAAGAGAGAGACTCTAGTCCCTTGGAGCAAATTCTTAATTCTTATCTCGGTCACTGCCACGTCCACTGAAATCTCTGACCCACTCATGACACATTTATTTTATTTTTTTTTTTAATTATTATTTTATCATATATATATTTGACATTAATTTTATTTACATAATTGAGTCATTTTAATACAAATGATTGTAATTTTTTATATTTAAATAATTGATGAAATAATTTGTGATTATGGTAACTGTGCCATGAGGGGGTTGCTGACACAGTGACTATGCAATTTTATATTTGCGTCATTTAGTCTATTTGTTAATAATAAATACATCCATCAATATTACTTTTTTTTTTTTTTTGTTTAAATATATACTTACTGCTTACTGCAGTATTCAATTTTGTAAAAAAAAAAAAAAAAATATGGACTGTGCTGCTGGTGAGTCTTTCTTGGCACTAGGTCACGGGTCAAGGCTGAAAATTTTAACTTTGCATAAGTCTAAGCAAGCTAAATTTTATCATCTCGTTACTTGAGCTAATAATTATTATATTAAATAATTTAAACTATAATAATTGTCAAGGATTTATTTATTTAAAAAAAACCAAAATCAAATGGTATATCAACATATGGAGCTGTTGCTTGTAAAATATAAATTGTTAATTATGTTTGTTTGTGTGTGTATTTTTTTAAATTAAAAATATTAATAAATATAATTAATTTATGTAGGAGGAGATGGAATGTATCATCTCAAAGTACTTGTTCCGGGGGTGGCAGCAGGTGCCATCATTGGTAAAGGGGGCGAGACCATCGCCCAATTGCAAAAAGACAGCGAGGCCAGGGTCAAAATGTCCAAGGCTAGAGACTTTTATCCAGGTAATTGTTACAATTAATATATCATGTTACATAACAACATCATCAACAACAACAACAACTATTTTTATATAAAAATTGAAATAAAAAAACATCTATGAGCTAATAATAACAATAAAAAAAAAATACTTAATTAATTTAACAGGTACATCAGAACGTGTATGTTTAATAACTGGTAGTGTTGAAGCAATAATGTTAGTTATGGATTTTATTATGGAAAAAATACGTGAAAAGCCAGATTTAACGTCAAAAACAACAGTTGATTTTGATTCTGGTAAAGCATCAGCTGAACGAGACAAGCAGGTATGATGATTGGCTTGATGATGATGATAATTTTGTTTTAATATTAATATTAAATTTGTTGTTATGTTTAGGTTAAAATACTTGTACCAAATAGTACTGCTGGTATGATTATTGGAAAAGCAGGAAATTATATAAAACAAATAAAAGAAGAATCTGGTTCATATGTTCAAATAAGTCAAAAAGCTAAAGATTTATCATTACAAGAACGTTGTATAACTGTTATTGGTGAAAAAAAATAATCGTAATGCATTAACAATGATATTATCTAAAATTGCTGATGATCCACAAAGTGGTACATGTTTAAATGTCAGTTATGCTGATGTTAGTGGTCCAGTTGCAAATTATAATCCAACTGGTAGTCCATATGCACAAGCACCAACTGCAACACCAACTTATACATCACCAGCTGGTTTAAATGCTGGTAAATATTTAGATTAATAAATATTTAGATAATTAATTAATCAAATATTATATATTAATAATAATTTATTTAATTTTATTTACAGTTAGTTTATTAAATGGTGCTGGATTGAGTTTAAATTTAAATTTAGGCGCAGCAATAACAGCTGGTAATGCACCAGTTACAAATCAAGTTGTTGAACATATTAAATTAACACTAAGATCATCTGGTTTTTCTGATCAAGCATCTGCTGAAATAATAACAGCAATAGTTACACTTGCAAAATATAATATTCTTGGTATGGGTATGGGTATTGGTATGCCATCAAGTGGCATTAGTTATCTTGGTACACCAATGGATGGTACAACAAGTGCAAATGGCTCAAATAATAATGGTGGTGTATTTGGACCAATTGGTACTGTATCAGGTTTAGGATCAACATCACCAACACCAAGAAGCACCCTAGATCGTTATGAAACATTTGATCCATTTAGACAGAATAATACACAACCTGGTGCAATACATCTCAACAACAATTCATTTGGACTTGGAACAAATCAATTGTCACTAGTAAGTAAGAGTCCTACTACACAGGTTGATGTTGTCAATACCAAGGAAACACAAAAATTAGATATAGAAATTGCTGAAGTTATTGTTGGTGCAATATTAGGACCTGGTGGTAGATCACTCATTGATATACAACAAATGAGTGGTGCTAATATACAAATATCTAAAAAAGGCATGTTTGCACCTGGTACGAGGAATAGAATTGTTACAATAACTGGCTTTTTACCAACAATTGAAACAGCTAAATATTTAATTCAACAAAGAATTAATGCAGAAGAAAATAAACGAGCGCGTCATAATGCTATTGCTGGCATGATTCATTGATTCCTCTCTATCTTTTTTTTCTTTTCTCTCAATAACATTGATCATAATAAATATTTTTTTTTTTTTTTTTTTTTTTTATCATATTCATCTTTAATTAATTATCTAATATACATATAAATGTATTTACTTGATCATTTTATTCTTTTTTTAATTTTCATGACAAAATTTATATGATTAATTTTATCTTTTTCTTTTTTTTCGTCTCTATTCGCTCATCATCGTCATCATTTAGACTCCTCGTACCGCAATAATCGTCATACACACATGTTTTTTTTAAATATTTTATTTTTATTATTATTTAACATCACATTATTATTATTATTATTATTGTTATTATTATTGTTGTTGGGGTTTTTTTTTTCTTTCATATTTTTTTAATTTTTTTGTTGCATTGCCACCATCATCACCCTCTCCATCTATTAATGACTCGTTATTTTATATTTAAGATAAAAAAGAAACAAATTTAAAAGAAAGAAATAAATATATATTTGTATAAAGCAATATTCAATACATAATTTAATGCAAATATTTATGCACAAAATATGTATGGTATATGTTATATACAATTATAAAATAATTGTTCTGTGATACACACCACGTTACGAGGCTTGATCACACGTACGACATATATACATCAAAATAATCATGCATACGCGTCCATTGGATATTAAATTTTTAAGTTAAAAAAAAAGAAAAACTAACTAACTAATTTTAAAAACAAATTGAAAATATTAAACAAATTTTGTGCTCAGTGCAATTGGTACTCTTCAACACACACACACACACACACACACTCACATCCACACTTAACAATATGAAAAAAAAAATAATAATAAATTCATTATAAATGAAAAACATTTTAAAATATTAAGATATTTTTATGAAGAATGAGATAATATTTTGGAAGGATATAAAATAATGATAAAAATAAAAAAAAAAAAAAAACTTAATTGACATGACCTGCCTCATGCCACAATATAATTGTTGGATGAAGGCTCATTGAATAATGCCAAAGATTATTATCACAAATTTTTCAAAATAATTTTTATTTTTTCTTTTATTTTTTTTGTTGCGTTGAAATATTTATTAATCATACACTTTGTATATTGTTAAAAATAATTAATTAAAAGAGCTGGCTGGTACCGGTTTTAAGAAAATTATCACACAATATATATTCATGTATTATTTATAATTTTAAAACACAATATATATATATACATTCGCGTTTCAATCATTTCGTTATTTAAAATAATGAAAAAAATACAAAAAAGTATCTTTTTATATAAAATATGAATGATAAAACAAATAATAATTGATGAATTTTTAAAAAATTTATAAATAGACATTATGACAACTCGTTGGTAGCATAAATATATTTATGAAATTAGATGGAAGGGTATTGTCAAGTTAATTGACAAGATGGTTAATGCAAACAACAAAAAAAAATTAAAAAAATATAGTAAAGGGATTGATAAACCATCAAATGTTGAAATTGAAAAAAAAAAAAACAAAATACATATGTATATAGGTGTTTACCTTTTGAAACAATGTAGACAATTTATTTTGCGCAGGAAAAATAGCTTCACGGCAAGGCAATGTACGACGAGCAAGGACTATACTTTCTACTGCGTACCTGACAATTTATCAAAAGTTTGATCAAACAATAATGGTTGATAATAACACACACACTATGACACTAATTGTCCTCGTGATGCGACAACCCAAGTATGCCGAGAAGCTGATTTTCCTTAAATAAACCTTACCCGGAAGATACTGTTCACATTTGTCGATATATATTTATATATAAATAACAATAATTTTTTATATATTTATATATATTGACTAGCTATGAAAATTTAAAATAGGTAAGCGTCAAAGAGATGTGTTTACAGACTACCTTAATTAATGTGGTCAAATTGTTTCATTATTATCAATATTCAATTTTTTTTTTTTCATTTCTTTTTAATTGTTTTCTGTTTTCTTAATTATTATTATTATTATTATTCTCATTGACTATTGCAATCTTGGCCTGTTTTTTTTTTTTTTTTTTTTCTCGATTTTTATGAGAAAAAGAAATTTTTTTTTTTTATAATTGTTTTTATATTTTGATGTCAAACACACATTACTTTTTGTGTTATTTTTTTTTAATTGTATATTTATATATTAACGTTTAATGGTCTAATTGAAAAAATAAAAAAAAAATAATTATAATCAATTTCTAATGATATTTTACAAAATTATAATCATGTGTATTATTTTGTTTTTTTTTAAATTGAAAAAAAAAAAAAAAGTGAATATTAAGTCTGTGTGCATGTCTCTTTGGTGATTGCATTGATAAAAAAATAAAAAAAATATAAATTGTAGTACATTGTGTAATGAAAGACAATTTAAAATAAAATATAAATTGACTTTTTTTAATAACATTGATTCTACAATATTAGAAATTGAACATGTAATGTAGCAAAAATAATATTTATGCTACTTTCGAGTTGTTGTTGATGTTAAAAGTATTTAATACACAATAAAACAAAATACATTATAAATTCAAAGCCATTATTATTTGTAATTAAATGTAATTCATTCAAACTAGCCAAAATTATATCAATCTGAATGAATTACGTTTTATTAAATAATAACATTCAAAACTGTCAAAGATAAATTAATTCATTAATAATATATTCATCATCCAACAACATTTGATTAATAAAAAATAATTTAAAAAAAAAATACAAATTATAATTAAATTTCATTTCGTCATTAACAAACACACATGTACTTTTCTTTTTTTAATTTTTTTTTTAAATTAAATTTAAAACAACAATTAATAATTTAAAAATTTTAAAAATATTTTTTTTCACATTTCTACATCACAAGTACATGTGTGCCATAAATAAATTCACAACATAATAATTATAATAAAAGAAAAAAAAAGAAAAAATTGTAATTAATATCAAAAAAAAAAAAAAGTAAAATTCATTTTCATTATTATGGCTAAGCTAGTAATTGTAAAATAAAAAAATGAAATTAAGTAAAATAATTAAATAAAAAAAAAATACTTAAAAGAGTAATTTTAAGAAAAAGATAAATAAAAATAAATAAAAAAACTCTTTTAAATTTTTTTTTTTAGTTAATAATTTATCTCACCATACAAGATGACAATTATTTAAAATTATTGTCACAATACTTGGCTGTGTGTGCTAGGCTATACATTCATCATTAAAAATCATTTTCAATGAAATAGATTACGTTAAAAAATTCATAAATATATTAAATATATTTCTTAACAAATAAATATCTAAATTCAATTCACACTTATACATGTATACGTATTCATAATTATACACACACACACAAACATACATCAACATTATTATTAATATTATTATTATTATTATTATTGTTATATTGAAAAAGAAAAGAAAAAATACATTCATAACATTAAAACAACATCATGTACCAATTTCACAAACTTCATTATTCCTTAATCGTCGAACGATTTAAAGAAAATAAGTAATAATATCGAAATAGAAAATTTAAAAAAAGAATATATATATATATTAATTAATTAAATAGTTATACAGAATTTAAGTAATATATGTCAGTTTATAGAAATTTTTGTTTTTCTCTCTTCATTGATGATTGTGCCATAATTTTTGTGGACATTTCAATAATTTTTTTTCATTCATTATTATTATTAAACGTTTAATTAACGTTAATTAAAGCTGAAATTGTTAAAATAATTCATAGTTGTTGGTAATGATAATGTAATTTCCAATAGAATATTTACAATTTTCTTTTTTTTTCTTCATATTATTTCAATCAGTTTAAAATGCAATGGTGCTATTGGAAATTTTTTAATTAACACGTTTTTATTTTTGCTTTGATTTACTATTTGTTTGGTGAAAGAAAAATGATAAATATATATTTATAGATTTAATAATTTATTTATAGAAAGAAAAAAAAGAAATTAAGTCACAAAAATTTTTTTAAAAAAATATTGCACTGATTGACAATAGAAAATTTGTATATTTTTTGGGATGTTGAAAAAAAATCCATTGAGATAAAGTGTTCATTAATATGTGTTTTTAATAAAATTATATAATTTTAAATGTTAAAGTATAAATCTTGTCAAGTAAATTTTACAGACGAAATCAGAAACAATGACGTCCAGAAAAGTTTTTAAAAAAAATTTAGAAAAAAATGGTCAAAAGGGTTATTAAAAAAAATTGTATGTTATTTCGTTGGATGCGATAGGTGATAGTCTTAATTATTGTTAACACGGTAAAAATATTTTGGCTAAGTATAGTAAAAAAAAAAAAAGAAAATTAAAACGGTTTTAAAATTAATATCATGCTAGATAAAATAATAATAATAATAATAATAACAATTGAATAATATAACACAAATAAATTTTAAAAATGAATAAATAAATTGACAATGTTAAACACTCTATAAATATATATATATATAAACCGGATGATAAAATAAAAATTGTTGTTTGTTGAGGTAGAAAAAAAAAAAATAAAAATAATTAAATAATGTAGCAAGTAGCAGCTCGAAATACAGATGAAAAATTTTAAGTACCTTGTTGAAAATAAGCATACAAAAAAAAAAGAAAATAGTGTTCTAGTTATGGCTAATGGAAAAATAATTAGAAAATATATATAAAAATGAAAAAAAAATATAAAAATACAAAAAAAAAAAAAACATTTAATTGCAAAAATCTAGTACGTGTGGTTGCAATTCGCTAAAAGCACGTTAAAAATCGCGTTAAAATTATAAGGTCCCATAATAAATAAATATTATTATATAAATAAATAGAAGAAATAAATAAATAAATAAAATTTTATCAATAAATTCCAGTTGATAGAAAAATAAAATCTACCGAATTATCGGTTTAATTTAATTATTTTAAATGAAATAAAAAAAAGAAAAAATATATATACAAAACCAATGTGAAAAAGACGTTTGAATTTATCTTAATATTATTATTATTATTATTATTTTCGTTATATAATTATTTAAAAATAATAATAATAAAAAAAGAAAATAAAAGAAAAGAATTGTGTTGATTAAAAAATGCAAATGTGATTATTCGTTTAATTGCCAACAAAGAAATATATTATTTAAACAAAAATAACAAAATGACAAAATAATAATTTATTAAAAAATAATAAATAATAATAATAATAAACTCTGGAGATATATATAAATATTAATGTATATCGAATTCGAGCAGCTGGCTGCAACCCAAATAGTACCAGGGAAATCGTTCGTAAAAATAATTAATGTTTTTCTACGATCGAGTATTGTACCTTACATTCCTTTGGCTATAAATTTAATTATTTATAAAAAACAAAAAATAATGTCGATTTACATAAACACACATACATTTACAATATGCACGCAATCCTGTGTTTATTAATATTTTCGAAATAAAAAATTGTCATTAAAATATTGGCTTAATCATTAAAAACGAAATTATAAATTAAATCAAAAAAATTAAATTTAAACAGACAATCTTGATTTTATTTTAATATTTGATAAATAAAATGATGAATATTAATAAACACAAAAAATAACATAAATAAATAAATTTAATTTCGATGCAAAAATATAATATTTATCAGCCAGGGATATTGTCATAAATGTGCTTATCGCTTGATTATTCAAAATAACATATTACACATTATTAAATATAAACAAATTAATTAAAAAAAAAATATATAAATCAAGTGGTTCGATACGTTCATCAATCAATTGTAAAAAGAAAAAAAAAAAAAGAAAATTTTATTATTATTATTATTCAAATGGCATTTGTTTAGGCGCATTGTTGTAATATATATAATTTTTTTTCTTTTTTTCTTTTTTAATTAATCGTTAAATCATGCGTTATTGTTTTGAGTATAAATAAAAGTTGATATGATTTTATAATAATGTAGAATTAGTTATTATAATCATGCATCACACAAACATACACACGACTTGCCAAAATTTGTATAAATATTATTTTAAAACGAAAAAAAAAAAAAACATCATCAACTTTTATTTATTTACAATTTATATATATATTTTTAATAATATCACAATTGCTTTTTTTCTTTAATCAATTTTTATCTAAATCATTTTTAAAATATCAATAAATTTGGGGTATTGCTTATTGTTATTTAAATTAAAATTGTAATTAATTATTAAAAGAAAAAACAATAATAATAATAGAAAAGAAAAAAAAAAAAAAACATTTTAATCTAGAATTAATTAAAGAAACATTCTAACCACGTTAATTTAAATCCACAAATTGTTATTCTTTCACTGCATTCGTCTTTTTTCTCTCTTCATTAAATGTTAAATAATTATAATATAAATAATATATCAACTATTTTCATTCATGAAAAAAAAGAATAATAAATAAACAAAAAATTATTGAAATAAAAATAAATAAAGCATCGTTACCTGTATGACAAGTGGGCATAAGAGCATAATAAACAATCGCTCATTAAATGCATTATGTTGTTATTCATTTCACCAACCTAGCTACCAACATCACCATTTAATTAATTTTATTTATTATAAATAGATAATAGACTATCAATCAATCATCAAACTATATCTGTTTTTCTATCTACTTGAAATTCATTTATCAAGTTGATCTTTCATTTGATTACATTTGACATCCAGTGTTATCATCATTGACTTAGTTTTATTGATATATATAACTATAAATATTTTGTATATAATATATATATATTTTTTTACTATTTTTATTATTTTAATTTTTTCAGATAATATATTTTTGCATTAATAAAAAAATATTGTCAAGTAAATATGTATATTATTATAATTGTGATTTTTTTTTTGCATTCAAATTATTTCTAATTTATATTGTTAATATAATGATATATAAATTGTGTATTTTTTTTAATTTTTTTTGTTTTGTTATAAAATTGTTGATGATGAAAAATAAAATTTAAAAAATAAATATACAAAATTATAATTATTTTTAGGCTTAGAATAAATTGAATTGATTTTTTAAATTTAAAATATTTTATTTATCTGGAAAATTATATTTGGATGCATATACTTAGTGAGTATTTCATTTGAAGATCTTGGTGATTTTTATGCACTTGTTTTAAATGATGATAATCAAATAACATCATTTGAAAATGGAACTTTTTCGTATTTTCCGGACATGGGATGGTTGAAAGTTCAACGTATAACAAATTAAAGGACTGAAGGAATTTATATCATTAAAATTTAAAAGTTACATTGTATTTATTCATCTGCCATTTTTTATTTAATAATAATATTTTTTCAACAAATAACTAATATAAATATAATCAAAAAGAGAAAAAAATAAATTCATTTAAATAAAAAAAATTCCTTTTGATTTATTTGCTTTTTTGAATATTACCATATTTAGTATCGTTGAAGATAATGATAAAATATTTTTAAAAAAAGATTAGTATTATTTTTTTATCTACAATTTGAGTGCCATATCAGTAGCTTTCTATTTCGACTTGGAAACTAAACACGTAATTGGTTTTTTTTTATTATTTTTTTTTTTTATTATCTGTATAATGATAAAAATAACTTGAAAAATAAAATTATTCATCTATTAACACTCAAATATTATTTAAAAAATAAATAAATAAAAATGAATATTATTTAAAACTGATATATACTTTTTTAAATTATTGATATTATTATAAATTAATTTATTTTTTGCATCTATGGTTTTTTTATTTTCAATAACAACCCCATATATTTTTTTATCAATTCAACGCATAATTCCTGATTTCTTTTGTATAATTTCAATTTGACAACAATGTTAAAAACATAATAATAAATAAATAAATTTTTTCTTAAATTTTAAATAAAGTTAATCAATTTGTATTTTTATAAAAAAAAAAATAAAATAAAATTGTTGGACACGTTTCAAAAAAATACTTAAAAAAAACCTATTAGTCATATGTGATAATGCGTTATCTAGGAGTCGATGGAAACGTCGGGCTAGCTCAGGGCTAGCTCAACCGAGCAACCGAGCTTTCCCCGATGGATTGTCAGTTGCACTTTGCGCTCCACAAGCAACTGACATGGGCTAAACACTGGTAAGTTTTTTTTTTATTACTTATATCATGTTTAATTAAATTTTTTTTCTTTCTTTCTTTTTCACTTCATAGTTTTTTTATTTTTATTTTTATTTTCGTCATTTATTTATTTTTTTTTTTATTATATAATTTAGAACCCTTTTTTGCTATTCATTTAAATTTTCATTTTTTTTTTTTTTTTTATATATAATTTTAAACACTTTTTACTTTTTTTTATCAGCCAAGTTTCTTTTTTTTTTTGTCATTATTTTCCATTTTTTTTTGACGCGTCATAATTTTCTTATTTTTTTAATATTGATTAATATATTTTTTTTTTAATTAAATAATTTAAAATCTCCTTTTTTTCATACATTTAAATTTTTATTTTTTTTTTTTTTATATAATTTTAAACGCCTTTTCCTTTTTTTATTATCAGCCACATTTTTTCATTTATTCATTTCAATTTCAAGTCTCTTTTTTTATTCATTCAAATTTTTGTTTTTTTTTTTTCTTTTTATAATTTTAAACATTTCTTTTTTTTCTGTTTTTATCACGTCACCTTTTTCGTCATCATTTTTAATTTTTTTTTTTTGTTTTTTGCTATGTTATAATTTTTTTATTTTCATTTTTACAGAATCTTGAAAAAAAATCGGGTTAGTTTAAATTTTTAAATTTTTATTATTTCCTTTATATTTTTTGATTTTTTTTTACGCGTGATAATAAGGTATATAGGCTCGAACATTTATTTCAACAAAATTTATTTTAGAAATGTTAAATTACAATGTTAAACCATGGAAAAAAAAATGTTAAAAAATTAGGATAATTATATCATATAATATTCAACAATTTTTTTCATGATTTAACATTGTGATTTAACATTTCTCGGATATTATTGTTTCAAGATTATTTTTTTTATTCATTGACTTTTATGATTTGCCTTAATTTTTTTTCTTATAAATATTGTCATAATTATTCATTATTGTTTGATAATTAAATTTATTTCAATCGTTAGCATACTTGTCCCATTATTATTCCATGAGTTTATTTAAGTCGTATCTATGGCGTCCTTTCGAAGCACCAACACCCATTTTTTGATTTTTCAGTTTTAATTTCAATTTCATCCCCCCTGACCTGTTGATACTTTTTTTTTACTTGACCCTCCATCATCAAAAGTTTAGCTGTTACTAAATTTACCTTTGTGGCATTTGACTGTGCTGGCCCACCAGCTTAATCGTTTTTAGATATGACTAATCTTTCATAATTAAAAACCAGTGAACCATCCAGATTATATAGTGACTCGCCCATCGAAAAATCTCTTCTTTTATTTAATACTCATCCTATTTCCTCGTTTTTATCATTGATTCATATGTTAATCTTTAGTCTACTATTAATTTATAGACTATTTAATATTGTCATTTTTTTTCCTTTTTTCTGAGACAACTTCTCATGGATGAGTTCAATGTTATGCAGGCTGTTGAAAAAACTACAATCTGATTATAAAAAAAAAATGATTATATTTAAAATTATAAAATTTAGGTATATGAAAAAATAAAAAAATAAAAAACAGATTGTATTTTTTTGGACAGTCCGCACAACGTTGAACTCATTTATGGGAAGTTGTCTCAGGACATCAAAAATTTCCGCGTACATAAATTCAAACCATGGTTGCAATACAAGGATACGACTTAGATAAAATTCATGGAATAATAATGCGACGCGTATGCTAATTATTGGAGCAAATTTAATTATTAAACGGTAATAAATAATTATCAGCATTATTGGCATTATATCAAATAAATCTTGGATATCAATAATATCTTGGATATATATTCAGGATGTATCCAAGATATATTCGAATTGCATTTATCCAGGATGTATATTTTTTCATGGGGGCACAAAAAAAAAAAAAATAAATATATTAAGCAAATGAATTAAAAACAAAAGGAAATAATAAATAATTTAAAAAATAAAACTGCCGAGTACGTCGACTGTTGATTGGCTGTAATATCTAGTAATAACTAAATTCAAGAGATAAACAACCAACAATAGTTGAACAACAAAAAAAACAAGATCAACAACCCAAAATAATTGAAATAAAATCAGCATGCTTATTGCAATAATAATTGATAATCAAATCAATAATAATAAACCAGAAAAGGTAATTTAAATAGCTGTGGCTATCATGCTTTGTCAACATACATGTATTTTAAAAATACTAAATTATTTTTATGATGTTTTAGATTGCTGAACAAGTACTATCTTTTCAACTAATAACATTGGAGTTGATGCTGGTTTCATTGAGGCAATAAGACAAGCAAAAGGGAAACAAAATTACATCATGTTCCATTTCAAATGCTTTCTTCATGTTTGTCTGACATCTGTCTGAAATCTGAATCAGTTATAAAACAGCATGATATTCATCTAAACGAATGGTGGAATTATTGATTAATTGGGAAAAAAGATCCACTAGAAATTGATTTATGAGTGTTCATTGGTCATTTGGAAAAAAACTTAGATGCTGGTGCATCACGTGATGATGATGAATGATGATGCATCTGATGAAGTGGCAAATCGAATTTACTCGTTGAGTTTTTTATTTTTACAATTTGCTAAATATTCATTTGAAAAAATATATATTGACATTATTTATTAAAAAATTCTTTGTGGCAAAATAAAGAAAATAAATAATTAAAAACAATAAAATAAAAAAGTAATTCAATTGAGTAATTAGGAATTATAATTTTAAAGAAATTCAGCAAATCTGGATAAAAAGATTAGGAAAAAATGATGGCTGCCTCAGATCCACAGGTAAAAAAAAAAAAAAATCAATATTTAATATAAGAAATAAATTAATTAATTAAAAGTTATAATGAAAATTTAATTTAGCATCTTTTAAAAAACATAAATAAATTTTTTTTTCGTCAGGATTATACACCAGGTGGACGTGAAACATATTGCCGGCATCCTGGTTTTGTGATTCATCAACAGAATCAATTAAATCCAAAAGAAAATGATAGTATATTATTTAAAAAATTTATTCAAGTAAATATGTAACAGATAAATCAGTTGAAGAATTTTGGATAGCACGTGAAAATGATAAATTTGGTGAAGAAGAATTATATTGTTGTGGTAAATTTAAATCCATATGGACCAGTTGATTATGTGTTATTATAATATTCAAATAATTTTTTCTTGATCAAGATTTGATCCAGAATGGATCAGGCTATCCCTATTAAGGATAGAATAAGGCTAGCTGGATCCAAAATGAATTTAAAAAAAAAGTATCAAATTTATTTCTTCAAATTTTACAATTTATTCCATTATCATGGTGTTAACAACAGTCATCATCAAATGAAACTGCTGCGGTTAACAGCATCGTAATAGATATTTAGAAAAAAAAAAAAATACAAACAAAGGATTTATATATAAATAAAAATAATAAATTAATTTCTTTTTTTAAATGCATTTTTATTTGATAATAAAAAAATTGGATCAGCCAAAATCAATAATTATTAGTTGGGAATTTTAGTTATTTATTTTTTGTTTTTTTTTTTTGTTGTTTCTTAATTTATTTACATTCCTATAGAGACTTAAGTTACATTCCTCACATCAATAATTTCATTGGGAATAATTTTATTTGAACCATTATTTATTTTGTTCTTTCATACTTTCTTTCTCCACATGTTTGTTTTATTGATATTTTTTTTTTAAAAATATTTTCGCACTTATATCAACATGCATTTTATGATCACCGATTTACATTTACCAGTATTCAACATGTACAAAGCATTATTTACATTATATACAAAATTTTATTTTTACATTTATTTTTTTATTTTCTTGCTAAATAAATTATTCGAAGGATAACGGTAAGAAGTAATTATACAATAACCATAGTAACATATAAAATGTTTTGACCACTTGCTTGCATTCATACTTCATTTTTTTCTTTTAATTATTTTTTAAAAGGAAAGAAAGAAATTTTCCTTCATTTTTTTTTTTATTTATTTTCATATTATAAATTGATCATCAATTAATTTTATTGATTAATGTCTATTTATTTACTCCAAGTTACCATGTGTACTGGCAAGGAATATTATTTTGTTTTTTCATTCTACATATAATTTTTTATTCTCGTTTTTGTGCACATATGTTTTTCTTTTTTTTATAAAGACTTGTGAATCTGTATTTATATAATTTAATGATTTTATTTAATCGTAGCAAAGTGTTAATTGTATATAAGTTTTATTTTATTATATATTATAAATTTTAATACATGTATAATCAATTTTTTTTTCAGATTGCAGTTTTTTAAAGCAGCCCAAATAACATTGAACTTATTTATGGAGATTTGTCTCGAGATATAAAAAATTTTAGAGTCTACTCACAAGTCTATTGGTGGCTGGAGAAGAAGTCCCACGAAAAAGGGTATAAGAAAAAAATCATAATTGCATACTTTTTTCCCAGTGATACTATATATATATATATTAATTGTTTTTTGTTGTTTTTTTTTTGTTTCAGTTATTCATTGTACAGGAAAAAACAATTTCATCAACCCATTAAAGTAGGGTCAGCAGAAGAATACGATGATAAAACTCATGGACTGCTGATGGGGTGCATGTGCTAAGTATTTAATTGAATTTAATTATTCAAAAATAATTATTATACAATAATTCAAATAAAAAAAAAAAGTTTAATAATTGAATTTAATTAAATACTTGGTACATTTAATTTAATTGAATTTAATTGAATTCTTTTGATCATTAATATCAAAATCTTATGTATACCTATAAATTAAGAATAAATTCATTCATATCTTTTTATGGTTTATTTACTCGTTGAAAAAAAAAAACAAGTTTGCAAATGATCATTGTTTTATTATAAAATTTGATTTATTTCTATTGTCTAAGACAATTATTTTTATTTAGCATTCCTGTAAAGAATAAAAAGAGTTGATTAAATAAATAAATAAATCAATTTTTTTTTATATTTTATATATAAATTATATTTATTTAATTTAAATTTACCATCAAAATTTATAATAATCAACCTTGTGTTCTAACGATTCATCGATTATTTCATCATTTTAAATATTTGGTTTATTTAATTCATCTTCATGTCAAATTGCATATAACAATTGTATTATCATCGTTAAACTTCTGTCTGTATCATCTGTTGAGTTTTTTAATTTATTTATGATAAATGAACTATTCTATTTTTATTTTTATTGATAGAGACAACTTTTTTTTTTTATCATATCTTTTGAGATATTTGATTGTATTGCTAGTGATGGTAGAGGTATCTACTCCTACAGTCCTACTGACTCCTACCATGGGGTTAATTTAAAACAAAAAAAAAAACCCTATCAGCATTTAAATTATTATTAATTTTTCATTTTTCAATAATATTTTTCAACTATACATAATAAATTTGACTCATTTATAAATAAATATAATCATTAATATTATTTATTTATTAATTCAATTTATTTTTATTTATTTTATTTTCACAACGCCCACAATATAATTACAAGCTATTTATGGTAACGATTTTATTTTCAATTTAAATATCAAAGAAAAAATTATTTATTGTAATGATTATTAATAATCATATTTAAAAAATTACAATAATTGAGATTAATTTAATAATAAATCAATAATTATACGCATAAATCATAATCGATTATTCCACATTCCATGTTTTTTGATATTTGGTACTCATCTATGTCCATCAAAAATAAAATTCTAGAAATAGATACCTATTTTGTTAAATTAATAATTATTTCCTTCCTTTTTTTATAAGTTTGCTATACATCAAAAATCTAATTTTTACGCTAATCATTTACAATCAGTTCGTCCTTACCTTCGTTTCGAATTTTTGTTTTTTGATACTTTTATCAGTCGTACCAATTATAAGAGGGAAAAATGGCCGCGTAGCATTTGTGTATGTATTGGTATGTAATATGTATCAATGTGTGTAATTATACACAATTACATACACACAACTTGATGTTGATTGCACTTGTTTGGCTTGCTTGTATACAAATTGACAACAACAGCTGACAACAGCATTAAAATTTTGGAGTAATATTAAAAACAAACAATTAATGTAAGTATAATTAATTTAAAAAATCAACAATTAATAATAATAATTAATTATAATATATATTTTTTGATATTAGATTGTCGAAAGATGGTTGAAGAGCAAGAAAATCCATCTGGTCTGGCATCAGACACATTGGCTCCAAATCATAAAAGTCTTGATGACAATAATGGAGATGTCAAACGTGTTGGTAAATCACGTCATCGTAAAAAAGCACTACATGCATCAATATTAAAATTAATGGAATTTTATTTTAGTGATGCTAATTTAAATAAAGATAGATTTTTAAATAAACTCATTGAAGCAAATCCATACGTTGATCTATCTGTATTTTTAAAATTCAATAAAATACGTAATTTAACTGATGAAACGAGTAGAATTGCCAAGGCACTAAGTAATTCAACAATACTTGAATTGTCAGATGACAAAAAACGTGTTAAAAGATCAACACCAATATGTCAAAAGCAGAACATTGAAGATTGCATGATTTATGTTGAAGGTTTATCAATTGATACTGATCATGACTGGTTATCAAGTGTATTTTCAAGATATGGACCAGTTGATTATGTGTCAATACCAAGATATAATAATACTAAAAAAATAAAAGGTTATGCATTTGTTGAATTTGCTAAAGCTGAAGATGCTAAAAAATGTTTAAAAGAATTTACTGATCAAAATTGTACATTACCATCACAAATAGCACCACATGATTTAATGAGTATTAAAACATTTAGTGATGATGATCAACCAACAAAAAATACTGTTGTTAAAATTGAAACGTCACAAGAATTGGCTGCATCATCATCTTCATCCACATCAGCAACAACAACAACAACAACAACAAAAAGACCATTAGACAATGGTGCTGATACTGAAGATGATTGTAAACCATCAGAAATAAAAAAAGCACGTTTAATGAATGATGATGATAATGATGATGGTTATGTTGATGAAGAAGAAGAAACAACAAATGAAGTTGTTACTCAAAGTAAAGATCAAGATGAGGATAAAAAAAAACAAAAGAAAAAAAATAGAAAACGTAGAGATAGAAATGAACAGCCGTATATTGAAGATTATGGTTTGAGAATCATGTCCAAGACAGATTGGAGAATATTGAGAAATAAATATTTAAATATGCAACGTGAGAGAATGAAGCAATTGAAACAAGATTTAAAAAAAACACGTATGAGTCCATATTCATATGATCAACGTGATGCTACATCAACATCATCAACAATAGCAACAGTAGCAACAAGTGATATACCATCACCTGCACCACGACAACGACCACCAGCAACTGATGATGGATCATTAAAAAAACCAAAACAAGAATTACAACCAAAATTTACATTTACTGAAGGTTTAATTGTCAAGATAGAACTTGATGAGCATCATTGTACTGATGCAAAAAGTTTAAAAAGTGAATTTCGTAATGATACTAATGTCAAGTACATTGATATTCATGATGGTACAAATATAATTTATGTACGTTGTGATACACCAGAAGGAACAAATAAATTTGTTGAAAAATATTCTGATGAAAAAACAGTAACAGTATTGAGTGGTGATGAAGAAAAATTGTACTGGGATAAAATGAATAAAGATAGAGCACAAAAATTTGAGAAAAAAAATCGTAAAGAAAATAAACAACGAGGAAGAGATAAATTACTTAAAAAAGCTGAAAAAGAATTGGGAAAACATATTAGATTTGATGATGTATAATAAATTCATTTATTTTTTTTTTCTTTAATTATTAATAAAATTAATAAAATTACAATTAAATTCAAGAATAAATTTAAAACAAAATTATTGATATTATTTTTACCACCTTCCTTGTCCAAATCCTCTTCCATCACCACGACCACCAGAAACTGATGATGGATCACTAAATAATAAAATAAAAAATACAAAACCAAAACAATAATTACAACCACAATTTACATTTGTTGGGAGTTCAATTGTTAAAATAAAAATTGATGAGAATCATTGTACTCGATGTAAAAAGTCTAAAAAATAAATTTCGTAATAATGGGACAAATATAATTTATGTACGTTGTGAATTGTGATACACCAGAAGAAACAAATGAGTTGGTTGAAAAATATTTTGATGAAAAAAAAGTAACAAAATTAAATAGTGATCATGAAGAAATATTATATTGGGATGAAATAGATCAAGATAGAGCACAAAAATTTGATTTGATGATGTATAATAAAGTCATTTGTTTATTTTATTATTTTTCTTCTTTTATTATTAATAATAATTACAATTAAAGTCGTAAAAATAAAATTAAAATTGTTCATTTTAATAATAATATTTTTACCACCTGCCTCGTCCACCGCCACCCCCTCTACCACCTCCGCCACTAAATCGGTTACCACCACCCCCACGCCCACCTCCAAACCCGCCACCTCCTCTACCTCCCCCTCCGCGACCTCCTCCGCGACCGCCAAAGCCACCACCACCCCCACGACCACCAGCTCCTCTGCCACCACCTCTGCCTCGTCCAGCACCTTTGGTTACAGAGCCTGGTGCTTTTGGCAAGAACCTTTGCAATGGCAATAATTTAGCTGGATCTATGAACAACTGGAATTGATAAAAAAAAAATTATTATCAAGATGATTGGTTTAATTTACAAAATAAATAAGTATTGATTTGTGGTGATAATGATGATGATCAACTTACTGTGGTGTTTTTTTCAAAGCTGCTTGCTTTGACATTGTCAGACAACTTTATTGACACGTAATAATCTCTGATATTTCCAAAAATTTCATCTATCTTGCCAATTTGCTGTTTACTTTCTGTGTAAATTGGTGCATTGAAATATGGTACTTGTTCAATATCAACTTTAGCAACAAGATCATCTTGTACAGTCCATTCAAAACGTCCAAGAGGTTCAACATGATCTGGTGGTCCTTGATCAAATCTAAAATTTAATTCATATATCATAATTATTATTTGAACAATAAATAAATAGATAAATAAAATAAAATTTATTTATAATAAATAAATAAGAAATATTTACCCTCGACCTCTGTCACCACCACCTCCTCGGCCACCTCGTCCACCAAAGCTACCTCCTCGACCGCCAAAACCACCAGCACCTCGTCCTCGACCTCCTCCACCAGCACCTCCTCGGCCAAAACCGCCGCCACGACCACCACGACCGCCACCAAATGACATGTTGATATCTGAAAAATATATTTAAGTTTTTTTTTACTTATTTATTTATTTATTATAAATATACCGGCACGCACATGTTTTTACGTTCACTTTGGAGGTTAATATATACCTATTCTAATAATTATCACAATTTTTTAACACAATAATAAACACAGTAAATATAACAATTGTTATATTTATTTATTTATATTAATATTCTTATTTTTTTTTAATAAATAATATTTACCTGTTTTAATTTATTTATTTATTTTTTTCCAATGTTAAATATCACAACGTGGACCGTGGAATTTATTTGTTTAATACTCTCTTTCACACACACTAGGGATGTGCGATAGTCACCGATATATTTAATTGCCGATATTATATCGATATATTGACGCCGATATTTTTTAACCCTGATATATTGATATCCGATATTTTTTCTAACAAATATCGGGTATATTTTTTTTCTAGAAAATACTTTACAAAAATGACATAAAATTTTTTTATTGATTATTAAAAATCGTTTAAAACAAATAAAATAACAATCGTTAAATTAATAAATGTTTAAAAATTATTAATGTCAATTAATGACATTATTTCGGGAAAAAATTAATGTTGCTTACCACCTAATTTCTTTGTTACATAAATTTTTAGCTGCTGCTTTTCCTTATTTTTTATTTATTTATTTCAAAGTCTGTATTATTCCTATAATTTATTTAAAATAGAAAATTAAGGATTGTAGCAGTAGTTAAGCAGTTATTTAAGGTATTATCGTAGCTTTAAAATTTTGTGGAAATGATTCATAAAAATTATTATTTGGCAGAATAATAATTTTTAAATTTATTTTCTCATGAGAAATTGACATTTGGTATAACATCCATTTTGTTGTATTGTTATGAGTTAATATTTTTTTTAAACAAATAAAGTTTTATCAACAAACGGGCCAATGTTGTGAAATGTTAATTTTTGAGAATACACATTCTCCAAAGAAATTAACATTTGACAACATCCATTCCTTTTGGCCCATTTTGTTGATAGCTTTATTTTGTTAAAAAAAAAATATTAACTCATGGTAATTGCAGGTCTAAGGAATGATGGTACTAAATGTCAATTTTCTGAGAAATTAATTTATTAAAAATTATTATTTTGCCAAATAATAATAATTTTAATGAATTAATTTCCACATAATTTTGGGCTGACATTAATTCTTAGTTTTTATCTTTTTCTTAGCTAGTGCTTGTCCTGGTTTTCTAAATTAATAAAAATAAAATGACATGTATTTTATTTGTCAAAATGTAAATAAAATGACTAAGGACAAGCATTAAGAAAAGATAAAATATTTAAACAGCATCAACTGTGAATTTTAGTTTTGATATCAAATTTAATTCTAATAATATAATATAATAGATTAATAATAATAAGATATTAATTTTAAAAAAAAGAAATTGTTATTTTTATTTCAACGATATATTATAATATAAATATTGATAATATTTTTATTTATATTATTAATATTCGATATTTTTAAAAATATATATCGGCCGATATTTAATATTTTTTTAATATTTCCAATATATTATTATCGGTCTCTTTCAATTATCAAAAATATCCTTTAACATACACTCAGGCTTGCTCTCTTTTCAGCTCTCTCGGTGCTCACATGTACACACAATACGCATAAATGAATTAAGCCAATGAGATTTCAAGGAGCAAGTGTCATGGCTACCTACATTTTCATATATTAGCGCGAAGAATTTGAATTTTTTTATATAAAAATTTTGTTAATATAATTTTAATTATTATTATTTATTAATTTTTATTCAAACAAAATTGAACAAAATTGTTGGGAATAAGATATATCAAGGGTTTATGAAAACATAATATAATTATAATTTAACAAATAAATATAACAATTATTTAACATTTTTTAAATTTTTTTATTTTATAAATAAAATTAAATTTAGCTATTATTTTTTAAATATTAAAAATGTGGTGAATTTATTGTGTATTTATTTCAATTATTTATTTCTATAGAAATATATTTGTTTAATTATAATTTCTATTTATTGGTCAAGTAAATAACATCAATACCAATTGAGTGAAAAAATAATAATAATTAAAGCGCATGCGTTGTGTGTCTTCCACGTATTGTTGTCTGACATTCGTTGATGATTTTTAATTAAAAAAAAGAAATATAAATTTTTATAACCTTAGCACGTTTGTGTATATTGATAATTTATTATTTTATTCAAATAAATTATTGAAATAATGGTTTCTGTATTAAATAGTGTTGATACATGTCATGAGGATATGATACATGATGCTGAAATGGATTATTATGGATTGCGTTTAGCAACATGTTCAAGTGACAATTCAGTCAAAGTATTTGATTTAAAAAATGGCTCACAGAGTCTTGTTGCTGATTTAAAAGGACATGGTGGTCCAGTATGGCAAGTTGTACGCACATCCAAAATTTGGTAACATTATTGCATCTTGCAGTTATGACAGGTAATACATCATCATCGTTGTTTACATTATTAACATTACAACATATTGAAAAATATTTATACTTTGTTTGTGTTGATTATATTTATATATTTGTTATTATTTAATTGAATAGGAAAGTAATAATATGGAAAGAACTTGGTGAATGGACAAAATGGTATGAATACTCTAGTCATGATTCATCAGTCAATTCAGTAGCATGGGCACCACATGAGCTGGGTTTAATATTAGCATGTGGAAGTTCAGATGGTTCAATATCAATTATAACAAATAATGGTGACACTTGGGATTCACAAAAAATACAAAGTGCCCATTCAATTGGATGTAATGCTGTTAGTTGGTGTCCAATTGTTGAGCCATCATTTGATGCAATATCAAATCAACGTGGCGGTCCAGTTAAACGTTTAGCAACTGGTGGTTGTGATAATTTGGTTAAAATATGGAGAGAAGATGGTGACAGATGGATTGAAGAAAATAAATTGGAAGCACACAGTGATTGGGTAAATATTTTATTTAAAATATACCTATAGGTATATAAATAATTAATCAATGTATTATAATTTATTATTTTTAATCAGGTCAGAGATGTTGCATGGGCACCAGCAGTTGGTCCACCACGTGCTGCACTTGCATCATGTTCACAAGATCGTCGTGTTGTTATATGGACATCAAATGATTATTCGCTGGACCAAATATATTAAATGTATTTGATGATGTTATTTGGAATGTAAGCTGGTCATTGACTGGTGGAATCTTAGCAGTTAGTGGTGGTGATAATAAAGTATCATTGTGGCGTGAAAATTCAGAAGGACAATGGACATGTATTTCTGAATTAAATAAAGGACAAGATAATGCCAATTCAAATAATGCTGATCAACGAAATTTGTAATTATTAAAACCAACAAACAAACAACAAGAATGAAAATAAAAAAAAAAAATTATTTGGGTTAATAATAAATGTAGCATACTTAATATAATAATTATAAAAAAAATTTTTTAAATATACAAATTTGTCAAAACATTTTTATTGATTTATTTAATGTGATGTTTGTTTTTTTTTTTTTTTAATTTTCAATTTACAATTTTTCAATTAATGATAAAATAAATGATGATGATGATGATTAATCTTGTGTATAAAGTGATGCTGTAAATACTATGTCTCTTGTTGGCTGTTGATGCTTCTTCCTCAATTAATCACAATTATTGATTTATTATTAAATTAATCTCAATTATTATAATTTTTTAAATATAATTATTATTAATTAATAATAATATAATTACAATATTTTTTTTTTTTTTGAAATTTAAATTGAAAATAAAATCGTTATCATAAATAACTTGTAATTATATTGTGGGCGTTGTGAAAATAAAATAAAAAACAAATAAATTAAATAAATAAATGAATAATATTATTAATTATATTTATTTATAAATGACTCAAATTTATTATGTATAGTTGAAAAATATAATTGAAAAATGAAAAATTAATAATAATTTAAATGCTGATAGGGTTTTTTTTTTTTTGTTTTAAAGTAACAGGCTAATTTGTGTTGTGAAATGAATTATTATTTTTAACAATAATGTAATATTACTTGAGTTAATTTAATAAAAGTTATTTATTATTAATTATTTATTTTTCTGAAAATTGTTAGATGTATCTATATGTGTATAGTAAATATTTTATGGTTTTCTTTTATTTTCTAGGAAAAAATAATTATTCTTTTTGATCATAGACAAAAGAATTGTAAACTATGAAAATTGTTTACTTTTCAGGTGAAAATTGCAGGTGAATGTTGTTTTTTTGATGAAAAATATATGGTACATATTATTTATTTATTAATCAAGATTCTATTTTTTTATTATTTAAATTATAAATTATTTTCAATTACAAATCGATTAGCTTTCTGTACAAGCTGAATTTTATATTATACTTATTTTCTAAAAATTATTATAATTAATGATGATTAATTTTATTATTATCGTTATTTGTGCAATACATTTATTATTTATTTAGTTTTTTGATTACAAAATTTTATTTGTATAGTTATTTATATTGTTATTTATATAATAGTTATAACTATTGTACTGTATATATATACAATACAATTATACATCTATCAAAAATTGAGTTATTTTTATTTTAAATTTCAATTGTTTATCAAGACAAAATGGTACATCATTGATTGTATATAAATTTAATTTAAAACTTAGCACATGCTACCCACCTTTCAAAATTACAAAATCAAATTTACAAACTATCGTAAGATATAACCACATAATTTTTTTTATTCATATTTTTTATTTCACATATTTTGTTTATTAAAAAGGAAAAAAAATAAGTTTCTTTTGGATATAAAAATTAAGAATAAGTGTCAGAGTTTTTTTATATATATATAAAATCAACGACGAGGAGAAATTTTTTCGTCGTTTCTCCGAATCAACTTGAGTAAGGGAACTTTCGGAAATATTTTTCCGCGAGAAAAACACATATGTGAAAAAAAAAATTTTACCGCGGAGAAATTCTTCCGGAATCAACGACGAGGAGAAAATTTTTCCACTAATTTCTCCGCATGGGTCAATTTCGGAGAAATTCTCAGTAATCACGGAGAAATTCGGAGAAATTCCCCGGGAAAAAATTTTCGGGGTCTGTTTGGATCTGTTTTGCCAGATCAGGCTATAGATCCCCGACACTGCATGATCTAAAAGTATCTAGACAGGTCTTTGGGTCTACGCGTACTAACAGAACTATAGCAAAATTTCTCAGACCTCGGCAGATCTGTACGGATCTCACCATATCTATTCGGACAATTATTTTCACCAGGGATGTTATCATTTGTTTATATTTCCAGTGTATATTGGAACTTCATGAAGCATCATTGTAGTTGAATATTTTTCTTGTCGCATGCCGCATATCAATACATGCTATGAATTATCTAAAGCGCATTTTTTAGATAACACACTGTTATAACAGCTGTAATTCTCCAATCATCTACATTTTTAATTTTGTTGGTATCAGCTCTTTTTGACGTTGCGTAGTTTTTTTCAGCCTGGTCAGCATTTGCTGATGAATATTCATTATCAAATAATTCTTTTTTTTGAGGTGGTTTTTTAGTTGGATTTGTAGTTGGACGATCAATATCATTCGAATCTTCAGCTTGATCAATATCTGGATCAACACGTTTATTTGGATCAATTGATGGTGTTACTGATTCATTGTCATTTGTCTCAGTGATGAGTCGTTCAACATGATCATCATTATATATTCATAAACTGAATCAACAATATTTATAGGAATCTAAGAGTATAAGATCAATGCCGGAGAAATTACTCTGACATGAGATCAATGCTGGATTTTTGCTAATTATTTAAAAAATAATTTGACCGCAGAGAAATTCTTCCGAAATCAACAATGAGGAGACAATTTTTCCACCCATTTCTCCGCATGGGTCAATTTGGGAGAAATTCGGAGTAATCGCGGAGTAATTGCGTAGAAATTCAGGAGAAAACGCGGAGAAATATTTTCACCATGGAAGAACTGAAGATACATCCAAAAGAACAAAAAAAAAAAAAAAAAGAGAATTATTATATACTTATATTTTATTTTGAGATCTTCAAGAAGTTATAAATATTATTAAATATAAAGTTATGTTTTTTTTTTTATTATTAATATTATTAATAATTATTTAGTATATAATATTATTTGGGTATACTTTTTTTTTTTTTTTTTTTTTACAATTATTATATTAATATTTTTGAAATAATTTGATAAGTGTTATTTTATTCAAAAATTTTCAATTATTTGATGATGTTATATGGAATGTAAGCTGGTCATTGACTGGTGGAATTTTAGCAGTTAGTGGTGGTGATAATAAAGTATCATTGTGGCGTGAAAATTCAGAAGGACAATGGACATGTATTTCTGAATTAAATAAAGGAAAAGATAATGCTAATTCAAATTATGCTGATCAACGAAATTTGTAATTATTAAAACAAACAACAAGAATGAAAATAAAAAAAAAAAAAAACTATTTGGGTAAATAATAAATGTAGCATACTTAATATAATAATTATAAAAAAAATTTTTTAAATATCCAAATTTGTCAAAACATTCTAATTAATTTATTTAATGGGATGTTTGTTTTTTTTTTCAAATTTCTATTTACAATTTTTTAATTAATGAATCATTAATAATAATAAAATAAATAATAATGAAAATACAACGACAAAATATCTTGGCAACTATTTTATATTTAAAACAGAATGAAATAATTTAATTTTTTTTAGTAACATGCAAAAACAAATAAGTGATTTCAAATACACAAATAAATATTTTTTATATCATTTATTAGTTTATGTAAAGAGAAAAAAAAAAAATTATTACTGTGATACTTTTTATCAATTATCACATTTAATATACAATTTTTAAATACACACTAAAATTGAAATACGCATTGATCTATTGATTAAGTCACTCATATATATATTATTATAATAATTATTTCAAATACCAATTAAAGGTAGTCTTTATATTCTTAGCTTTCTTTTCATGTTTCTAATAAAATGACGAATAGACATTTGTGAAATAATTGATCTTGTTCTCTCATGCCAAAACAGCTCAATAATAAAAATAAAAAATCCAGCAGTCAATCCTGTTGCTAAAAATTTAAGTACAAAATTTATATTTTCACGTTTGAGTGGTCTCGGTTCATCAGATGTACCATTATTATTTCGTAATTTATTTGCAAGCAATAATTTATATTTCATTAGTTCGTGCTCAAAATGATTTTTTACAATATCATTAATACGTTTTTTCAGAGGCCAATTTTTTCGCATTGCCAAAACTGTATAAAATTTAACAAACGGCTCTTTTGCCAAATACAATTGTGGATATTGTAAGGCTTTATCTCTTAACACTAACATTCCATGCACACAAACACTTGATGAATCATTAAGAACGTGTTCAACACAAGTGTCATAATTTTTTACTGGTATGAACCGATTAATCAACTTTTCTTCCAAAAAGTTAGGTGCGATTGTTGATCCATAAATTTTGTAATTTTCAAATTTACCAATTAAATCATCCATAGTATCAATATTTTTTTCTGGATTTGGATTTAATTGGAAACCAAGAATTTTACCTTGAAAAACTGAACATAAAATTATAGCTAGCAAGAAAATACCAAATAAATAAATTCTCGATGGTGAATCAGTTGGGGGTTTTAAAAAACCTGCATTGCTCCACATTCTGATTATTTCTAAAATTGCAAGATCAACATCCATTTTCATACAAATTTTAAACATTAACACGGTTGTTGCCGAAAAAAATAACATAATCAAAATTAATCGCCAGTCAAATAATTCGTAAATTTGATCAAACATATCTTTTTTACCTCGATCTTGACTTATAAATGTATAACCGGCCGAATAAATTATATCAGAAGCCGCAATATCTCTCATGTAAACTCTTGGTAGAAACTGTAGACCGACATCAATTGAACCGTTAGTTAATAAATTTCCTATATGGGTATTAATTGATACTCCTTGACCATTGATATCTATATTGTCGTCCATTTTTAAATATGATAATGTTACATTCAGTTGTTCATACAAAAATGTAATAAATGCTTTGTGTTCTTCATGAGCATATATGCCCCGAAAACCCACTTTTATTCCTCGATATCCATCCAAATGACGAGTTTTGTCGTAATCAAGAGACTTGCAGTTTAATAATTCTAAAAATATAAAAAAAAAATGTATGTATAAATTTATTAATGATTAATTAATTATAATTAATAACTCACTTGGATTGTATTGTCGACGATAAAGAGTCCATTGATCTTCTGCTGATGTAGTTTGTTTTTTAACATATCTTGATTTATTCCAAAAAGACGGTGCAGCTCTATTTGTAAATGGATTAAATGTGTAAAAATTAACACGATTATTTTCACCACCAGTACAAATAAATATTCCTCGTAATATATCTGCTTTCCAGGCTTTTTGTAAAATATTTCTAGCACCCTTGCATTTTGTTGTATTTGCAGATAGGCCATTGTTAATGATGATAAAAAATCCTTCGTGATTCCACCATGGTGATTTCTTTAATTGTCGAATATTCATTTTAAAATCAGGCTCAAGTGTTACTATGAAAATATTTAATTTGTAATAATAATCCATCATCAGCTGTCGATATTGATTTATTGTCAAAAACAATAACTGGTCCATAATTCATCAGTAAATCAATGTTAAAATTTTCAACACTACCAACAAAGACTGTTCCATGTCTTGCCTCATTTGAAAAACAAAATTTAATTGTATCAACAGCTGCAGCATCAACTCGAGCATTTACATTAGTTAAATTTTTTAAATGATCACTAATGTAATTTGCAGAAGTTAATGACACAAAAATAATTGATACAAATAATTTTATTCGAACTTTTAATTTCATTTTTACTGTGTGTTTTTCTTTTCAGCTTGAAACGACAACTGACAATAATGTCTTTACTAATGGCTTTATTTGCATTATGCCTTGCATGCACACGTATAATCATTAAATATTTAATTTTTAATATAAAAAATTACCAATGCACTTAGTGAAATAGTTTTATTATTTTTTTGTACTTATGCTGTATTGCATAGATTTATTTATATAGATTCAACTTTTGATAAAACCTACAGTGGTACACTCGAAATAAAATCAATAATGAAATTATTCCTGCAACCAGTTATAGAAAAAAAAATATATATTTCAAATTGTTTATTATTTTTGCTTTATAATGAACATAAATCTATGATTCTAGTGAGTACCTTTGTTGATTAAAAAAATGAATAACATTTTTATTATTATATATGTCAATATAAGCTACAAAAAAAAATCTAACTGCAATTTTCTTAGATAAGACTTCATACTAAAAAATGAAATATTTACTGTCTTTGATTTAATCTGAAAAATAAATTTTAATTGAAAAAATGATGTGTATTTTTTTTTTTTTTTTCTATCAAGAAGTTGCTGTGGTTTGGGATCTTTACGATTTCAAGCTTATTTTTTTTTCTAGAAGAGGAAAGCAAATTGTGATTTTTTTTATTATTAAAATATAAATTGGAAATATTTCAAGTAACATATTTTATTGCTAATTAATTTTTGTCAAGTGAAAAAAAAAATATCACTATGAAAATACTTTTTGCTTATATTTAATTTTACAACGAATAAAATTCATTTTTACGCTTTTACTAAACAAAATGATTAATGATATGTGAATCAATTATTACATTGAATATACAATTTTTAAATACACACCGAAATTATTCAAAACATTAATCTATTGATGAGGTCACTCATATATATATATATTATTATAATAATTTCAAATATCAATTAAAGCGAGTCTTTATATTCTTAGCTTTATTTTCATGTTTTTAATAAAATGACGAATTGACATTTGTGAAATAATTGATCTTGTTCTGTCATGCCAAAATAGTTCAACAATAAAAATGAAAAATCCAGCAGTCAATCCTGTTGCTAAAAATTTAAGTGCAAAATTTATATGTTGACGTTTTAGTGGCCTTGGTTTATCAGACGTACCATTATTATTTCGTATTTTATTTACATGCAATAATTTATATTTAAGTAGTTCATGCTCCAAGTATTTTTTTATAATATCATTAACACGCTTTTTTAGAGGCCAATTTTTTCGCATTACTAAAACTGGATAAAATTTAATAAATGGCTCTTTTGCTAAATACAATTGTGGATATTGTACGGCTTTATTTCTTAAAAATAAAATTGCATGCGCACAAATACTTGATGAATCATTAAGAACGTGTTCAACACAAGTGTCATAATTTTTTACTGGTATAAACCGATTAATCAACTTTTTATCTAAATAATTAAGCATCAATTGAGTTGAGTAAATTTTGTGATTTTTAAATTTTACAATTAAATCTTCCACGGTATCAATATTTTTTTCGGAATTTGGATTTAACTGAAAACCAAGAATTTTACCTTGAAAAACTGAACATAAAATTAGAGCTAGCAATAAAATACCAAATAAATAAATTCTTGATGGTGAATCAGTTGGTTGTTTTACAAAACTTGTATTTCCCCACATTCTAATTATTTCCATAATTCCAAGATAAATATTCATTTTCATAGAAATTTTAAACATTAAAATAGTTGTTGCCGAAAAAAATAACATAATCAAAATTAATCGCCAACCGAATAATTCGTAAATTTGATCAAACATATCTTTTTTACCTCGATCTTGACTTATAAAAGTTAAACCAGTTTGCCAAATTATATCGGAAGTTGCAATATTTTTCATATAGGCTCTTGGAAGAAACCATAGTCTTATATCAATTGAACCGTTGGCTAATGAATTTCCCATATGGCTGTTTATTATTCCTCGACTTTCGATATCTACAATATCGTTTATTTTTGTATATGATAATGTTACATTTAGTTGTTCATACAAAAATGTAATAAATGCTTTATGTTCTTCATGCATATAAGTGCCAATCGAAACCGCTTTTATTCCTTGATATCCATCTAAATGACGAGTTTTGTCGTAATCAAGAGACTTGCAGTTTAATAATTCTAAAAATAAAAAATAATGTTTATATAAAATCATTATTAATTAATTAATTAATCAATAACTCACTTGGATTGTATTCTCGGCGATAAAGAGTCCATTGATCTTCTGTACTTTTTTTTTTAACATATCTTGAGTTTTTCCAAAAAGACGGTGCAGCTCTACTTGTAAATGGATTAAATGTGTAAAAATTAACACGATTATTTTCACCACCAGTGCAAATAAATATTCCTCGTAATATATCTGCCTTCCAAGCTTTTTGTAAAATATTTCTAGCACCCTTGCACTTTGTTGTATTTGCAGATAGGCCATTGTTAATGATGATGAAAAATCCTTCGTGATTCCACCATGGTGATTTCTTTAATTGCCGAATATTAATTTCAAAATCAGGCTCAATTGTCACAATGAAAATATTTAATTTGTAATTTTCATTCAATAATTCATCATCAACTGTTAACATTGATTTATTGTCAAAAATAATAACTGGTCCATAATTCATGAGTAAATCAATGTTAAAATTTTCAACACTACCAACAAAGACTGTTCCATGTTTTGCCTCATTTGAAAAACAAAATTTAATTGTATCAACAGCTGCAGCATCAACTCGAGCATTTACATTAGTTAAATTTTTTAAATGATCACTCATGTAATTTGCAGAAATCAATGACACAAAAATAATTGATACAAATAATTTTATTCGTACTTTTAGCTTCATTTTGTGCACTATGTGTTTTTCTTTTCTGCTTGAAACGACAACTGACAATAATGGCTTTATTTGCATTATGCCTTGCATGCCTATGTATAATTATTAAATATTTAATTTTTAATATAAAAAATTACCAATGCACTTAGTGAAATAGTTTTATTATATACTTATGCTATAGCATAGATTTATTTCATAGATTCAACTTGTGATAAAAACACTTGAAATAAAATCAATAATGAAATTATTTCTACAAGCAGTGGAAAAAAATAAATACTGCAAATTGTTTATTATATTTACTTTATAATAAACATAAATCTATGATTCTAGTGAGAACTCTTGTTGAATAGAAAAATAAGTATCATTTTTATTATTATATGTCAATAACTTACAAACAAAAAAAAATCTAATTATCATCTTCTTATAATAGATAAGACATCATACTAAAAAATGGAATATTTACTGTCTATGATTTAATGTGAAAAATAAATTTTAATTGAAAACATGATAGGTATATTTTTTTTTTTTATCCCTCAAGAGGTTGCTGTGGTTTGTGATTTTTACAATTTTAATCCTATATTTTTTTTTCTAGAAGAGGAACACAAAGAAGAATTGTGAATTTTTTCATTAGAAATATTTCAAGAGGAAAAAAAGTTATCACTATGAAAATACTTTTTACTTATATTTAATTCTACTAAGAATAACAATTTATTTTTTTTATTTTTGTGCTTTTAATAAACAAAATGATTAATTGATATGTGAATTAATCATTACATTGAATATACAATTTTTGAATACACATCGAAATTCAAAACATAAATCTATTGATCAAGTCGCTAATATATATTTATTATAGTAATTTAAAATAACAATTAAAGCGAGTCTTTATATTCTAAGTTTTTTTTTCATGTTCCTTATAAAATGACGAATGGACATTTGTGAAATGATTGATCTTGTTCTGTCATGCCAAAATAGTTCAACAATAAATATAAAAAATGCAGCAGTCAATCCTGTTGCTAGAAATTTAAGTGCAAAATAAATATGCTCACGTTTGAGTGGTCTTGGCTTATCAGATGTACCATTATTATTTCGTATTTTATTTACGAGCAATAATTTATATTTAAGTAGTTCATGTTCAAAACTTTTAGTGAAAATTTTATTAACACGCTTTGTAAGAGGCCAGTTTTTTCGCATTGCCAAAACTCCATAGAGTTTAATAAATGGCTCTTTTGTCAAATACAATTGTGGATATTGTAAGGCTTTATCTCTCAACAATAACATTCCATACACACAAACACTTGATGATAATCATTAATAACGTGTTCAACACAAGAATCAACATTTTTTACTAATATAAATCGGTCAGTCAACTTTTCATCCCAAAAAATTAAGTGAGATTTTTATTCCATAAATTTTGTAATTTTTAAATTGTACAATTAAATCGTCCATGGTATCAATATTTTTCTCTGAATTTGGATTTAATTGAAAACCGAGAATTTTACCTTGAAAAACTGAACATAAAATTAGAGCTAAAAGGAAAATACCAAATAAATAAATTCTCGATGGTGAATCAGTTGGTTGTTTAAAAAAACCTGCATTTCCCCACATTCTAATTATTTCTAAAATTCCAAGATCAATATCCATTTTCATACAAATTTTAAACATAAAAACAGTTGTAGCCGAAAAAAATAACATAATCAAAATCAATCGCCAGCCAAATAATTCGTAAATTTGAACAAACATACTTTTTTTACCTCGATCTTGACTTATAAAAGTATAACCAGCCGAATAAATTATACTGGAAATTACAAAATCTCTCGTGTAGACACTTGGTAGAATCCGAAAACTCATATCAATTGACCCGTTGACTAATAAATTTCCAATATAGGTGTTTGCTATTCCTTGACCATTGATATTTAAAAATCGTCCATTTTTATATATGATAATGTTACATTTAGTTGTTGATACAAAAATGTAATAAATGCTTTGTGTTTTCATGCAAATAAATACCACGAAAGCCGCTTTTATTCCTTGATAACCATCCAAATGACGAGTTTTGTCGTAATCAAGAGACTTGCAGTTTAATATTTCTAAAAATAAAAAAACAGTGTATGTATAAAATTATCAATTAAATATATTAATTATATTTATTACTTACTTGGATTGTATTCTCGGCGATAAAGAGTCCAATCATCTTCTGTACTTTTTTTTTTAACATATCTTGATTTTTTCCAAAACAAAGGTGCAGCTCTATTTGTAAATGGATTAAATGTGTAAAAATTAACACGATTATTTTCACCACCAGTACAAATAAATATTCCTCGTAAAACATCCATTTTCCAAGCTTTTTGTAAAATATTTCTAGCACCCTTGCACTTTGTTGTATTTGCAGATAAGCCATTGTTAATGATGATAAAAAATCCCTCGTGATTCCACCATGGTGATTTCTTCAATTGTCGAATATTCATTTCAAAATCAGGCTCAAGTGTTACAATGAAAATATTTAATTTGTAATTTTTATTCAATAATTTATCATCAGCTGTTATTGATTTATTGTCAAAATAATAACTGGTCCATAATTCATGAGTAAATCAATGTTAAAATTTTCAACGCTACCAACAAAGACTGTTCCATATTTTGCCTCATTTGAAAACAAAATTTAATTGTATCAATAGCTGCATCGAACTCGACCATTTACATTAGTTAAATTTTTTAAATGATCATAATGAAATTTGCAGAAATCAATGACACAAAAATAATAAATACAAATAATTTTATTCGAACTAATTTCATTTTCACAAGATGTTCTCTTTTTCAGCTTTGACCGACAACTGACAATATCCTTGGTGACGACTTTGTTTCTGTCCTGCATGCAGATACGTATAAGTATTGAATATATTATTTAATTTAATTTATTTAAAATATTGCAACTGCACTTATTGCTAACATAGTTTTATTATTTTTTCTATTGATTCTAGATTTGACTAGCGATAAAAACAGTGGTACACTTGAAATATAAAATCAATAGCCAAATTATTCCTGGAAGCAGTAAAAAAAAATAAATATTGCAAATTGTAAACATAGATCTATGATTCTAGTGAGTACCCTTGTTGAACAGAAAAATAAATAATATTTTTATTATTATGTCAATAAGTTACAAAAAAATAATTTAATTATCATATTCTTAGATAAGAGTTCATGCTAAAAAATATTTCTATGCTCTACGATTTAATCTAGAAAGGTAAATTTAAATTAAAAACATGACATATTTTTTTTTTTTTCGTTTTTTTTCTGACGCATTTGCTAGATATTTATTTTTAAAATATATACACTTGCCAAAACTTACTTAGTCGAAGAATTTCGATGTCATTTTTTTTCCAGTAATTAAACGGTTCGAAGGATCGTCTTAAAAATTTACAAAATCATAGAGGGAAGGTTTCTCAATAATTCAAGCACAAAATATCCTGGGTGGAATAATTTTTCGAAAATTAAAAATTAAACAATTCAAATCCACTTTATGCATTATGATATTTTCTCGATTTCGATGTTATTTTTTTTCTAGTAATTAAACGGTTCGAAGAATTATTCTAAAAATTTACAAGATAATAGAGAGAAAAATTTTAAACAATTTAGGTATAAAAAGTTTCGAGAAATATATTTTTTTTGTGAAGATATAAATTTAATAAGCCAAGTATGCACTGTGTCATTTTCACGATCCCAATCTTATTTATTTTCTAGAAAATAAACAGTTCGAAGAATTGATTAAAAAATTTACAGGATAATAGAAGGACAGTTCCTCAATAATTTGCGTACAAAAAATTACGGGAAATATATTTTTTTCTAAAATTATAAATTTAACAAGCCAATTAACACTATATGGAGTCATTTTCACGATTCCGATCTTATTTTTTTTCTAGCAAATAAACAGTTCGAAGGATTATTCTAAAAATTTACAAAATAACAGAGAGAAGAATTTAAAACAATTTAGATATAAAAATTTTGATAGATATATTTTTTTCGTGAAGATATAAATTTAATAAGCCAAGTAGCACTAAATGCACTGTGTCATTTTCACGATTCCGATCTTATTTTTTTTTTTTTAAATAAACGGTTCGAAGAATTGATTTCAAAATTTTATTTCAATAATTTGTGTACAAATTACGGAAAAATATTTTTTAATTATAAATTTGCAAGCCAATTAACACTATACAGAGTCATTTACGATTTCACAATTTTTTTTAGTAATAAATGCAACGAAAAAATTTTAAAAATTTATAGAATAAAAAAAAACAATCTCAGGAGCTATATATATACACAGAAATAAATTAATTCATACCAAGAAAAAGTAAAAAAATATATTAAATTTAAATTCAAACAGCGGCCATTTGTCATCACCAAGAATGAATTCTTTTTTACCGACAGTTTTAGTTCACAATTATGTGCGCTACCATCACCCGGCAGCGAGAAAAAAAGAGAAAAAAAAAAACATCACCAAGCCATCCATTCACACACACGAGCACACGCGGAGCTCCAAAAATAAAAAAAAGAAAAAAAAATAAGTTTAATTACCCGCGTTGATCATGGCATCCACCGACGAATTAACAGTTGCTGCACTTATTCACAATAGTTTATTAAAAGTTGATGCTTCATTAGCAAAAGTATTTCAAACTAAAACAAAATCCGTAAGTACCAATATTTAATTAATTAAATTATCACCGATGAAAAATGAACACCGGTGCATCGCCATTGCCCACGTGTGTAAATTATATTTACTCATTGTTTAATAATTTACATTTATACTCATTTACACCTGCAATACCATGTTAATTTTATCAACAATAATAATAATTAATTTAATTAATGCAAAATCATGTGTTTGATAATGTTTATAATTTAATTAAAATTAATTTTAATTTTGTTTATACTTCACGTGTTCGTGGTCATCCTAACCAAACTTTATTTTGTTAAACAAGTTGAAAATTAATTGCTCAATTATTTTAATTACAGCCAGCATTGCCAAAAGGTTCACCAACATTATTAGAAATATTTCAACAATGGCAAAAAACAACACCAAAAAAGTTATTAATTAAAGCAAATGGTAAAAAGTCAGATTCAAGTTCTGATGATAGCAGTGAAGATGAAAAACCAGCACAAAAAACAAAAGCTGCACCAGCACCAGCTAAAGTTGTTCCAACAAAAAAAGCTGAATCATCATCAAGTGACGATTCATCTGATGAAGAAGAAGCAAAAAAACCAGTTGCTAAAAAAGTAGTTGCTGCTGCTCCAGCCAAAAAAGCACCAGTTGTTGCTAAAAAAGCTGAATCATCAAGTGAAGATTCATCTGATGAAGAAGAAGAAAAAAAACCAGTTGCACCAGCAAAAAAAGCAGTTGCAGCACCAGCTAAAAAAGCAGCAGTTGTTGCTAAAAAAGCAGATTCATCATCAAGTGAAGATTCATCTGATGAAGAGGAAGAAAAAAAACCAGCTGCTAAAAAAGTAGTTGCTGCTGCACCAGCAGCTAAAAAAGCTGAATCATCATCAAGTGAAGATTCATCTGATGAAGAAGAAGCTAAAAAACCAGCTGCTACACCAGCTAAAAAAGCACCAGTTGCTAAAAAAGCTGAATCATCAAGTGAAGATTCATCTGATGAAGAAGAAGCAAAAAAACCAGCTGCTACACCAGCCAAAAAAGCACCAGTTGCTAAAAAAGCTGAATCATCATCAAGTGAAGATTCATCTGATGAAGAAGAAAAAAAACCAGCTGCTGTACCAGCCAAGAAAAAAGATAGCTCAAGTGATTCAAGTGACTCAGAAGATGAAGATGTTACAAAACCACCACAAAAAGCTAAAGCAGCTGCTCCAGCAGCTAAAAAAGCTGATTCATCATCAAGTGAAGATTCATCTGATGAAGAAGAAAAACCAGCTAAAAAACCAGTTGCAAAAACAAATAATGTAGCAGCTAAAAAAGAAGAATCAAGTGAAGATTCATCTGATGATAGTGATGAAGAAGAAAAACCAAAAGCCAAAACACCAGTTAAAGCTGCTGTTGCTAAAAAAACTGAAGAATCATCATCATCAGATGATGATGACGATGAAGATGAAGAACCAGCCAAACCAAAACCAGCTGAAAAAAGAAAACGTGAAGAGGATGCAGATGAAATTGCAGCTGAAGCAACACCAAACAAAGTTGCTAAAAATAATTATGACAATTTTGTAAAAGGTGGCTTCAATGGTGACAAGGTAAGCTAAATCATGCTTCATCTTTATTTAACATTTTTTATTTTTTTATCAATTATGGCAAATCCTTAATTATAAGAAAAAAAAAAAATAGGCAAAAGTATTTATTTATTTAAATTCAAAATTAAAATCATAAAAAAATATTTTCATAGTCAACACCAAAAAATTCGCCATTTCGACGAGTAAGGGATGAAGAGATCGAGCCAATAAAAGCTGAGTTGTGTAATAATTCATTTGAAGCTAAGGTAAAAATAAATAATTAAAATTTACAGTTTCAAAAATGGCAGGTCATTCGCAGGTCATGTTGGAAGTTGAAAATATTAATTCCATGTTGTTTTTATAATAGCATTATATTGTTGAAGGTGTTATGAATACCAAATAATTAATAATAAATGAAAATACTTTTGCCTATTTATAATTGTTAAATAATAATCAGCTTCCATGATTGTACTAAAGCGTATTTTGACCTGTTATTTTTGTTACAGCCTGCTGAAGAAAATGAAAATGGTTTCAAAAAACATGATGGTGGTAATAGAGGGGGACGTGGAGGTAATTCACGTGGAGGAAGAGGTGGTTTTGGTGGTAGAGGAGGTGGTGATCGTGGAGGTTTTGGTGGTAGAGGACGTGGAGGAAGAGGTGGATTTGGTGGTAGAGGTGGTGGTGGTGATCGTGGAAGCTTTGGCGATCGCAATGGTGGTGATCGTGGTAGCTTTGGTGATCGCAATGGTGGTGGTGGTGGTGATCGTGGTGGCTTCCGTGGCGGACGTGGAGGACGTGGACGTGGTGGATTTGATAATAACAGAAGTTCATTTGGTGGTAATGACAAACGTGGAGGTGGAAATTTTAACAACAGAAATTCATTCAATGGAAATAGAAATTCAATTGGCTCAATTGATGCAGCACCACAAAACAAAAAAATTACATTTGACGAATAGACAAAATTATCAATTAATTAATTAATTAATCATAGGATCTTTTTTTTTTTCTTTTTTTTTTTTTGTTCATTTTTGAAAATAAATAATTGTTGGTTAAATGTCTTTCTCTATAAGAAAAACACCTCTGGATTTGAAACCAACATTTTCATCACTATTAGTATTTCAATGTTATAATTTTAAATATATTTAATAATAATTATATTTTTTAATTGTTTAATTATAATACAGAGAGGAGCTAGAGGTTCTTGGGGTGAAAGAGCAAATTTGGATTTAAAACACACCAGAGGTAAATCATTTAGACATGAAAAAACTAAAAAAAAACGTGGTAGTTATAAAGGTGGACAAATTGATTCAGTATCTGTTAATTCCATTAAATTTTGCGACTAATTTATAACTGTACATTACCAATCAACACCTCATTTACAAAAAACAAAAAAAAACATTTTTTTTTTGTTTTACAACTAATTACATGTTTGATTTTATCACAACTAAAATCAATTGTATGAGAGAAAAGAAAGAAAAAAAAAAACAAATTATATAATTTTGACTTGATTTACACGTTAATTTGTTTTTTTTTTTTTTTTTAATTTTTAATTTTGTAAATTATCTATTAATAATAATTGTCCTTAATTGAAAAAAAAAAAAACAAAAAAGAAATTTGACGAATTAATAATTTTTATAATTATTATTACTGTGACTATTGTAATAAGTATGATTTGTGAACATCCTGGTGCATTTTTTTTTTTTAATGCACGAAAATGATTTAGAAAAAAAAAAAAAAAAAATGAATGAATGAAATATAACAATAAAAATATAATTATTACAAAATAATAACAATTTGTTTATTTATTGTCTATTTATTTTAAATAGTTTTTTGTTGAGTTGGAATAATTTTATAGCTTGTTTTCTTGAGTATTTTATTTATTTTATTTGCTCTGTTTTATTCCATTTTTATTCGTTTGGATTGCTTGCTATCCTGTCCTCTGTTTCCACCTCGTTAGCCACAATAATGAAACCAGAAAAAGAGTGTAGTATCCCTCTTTCTTACAAACACACCAAGTTTCCACAGTAGTCAACCTCTGAGCATCCATCTGTGCGGACGGAGGTGCTCGACCTCAAACAAATATTTAATATCATCTCAGTGTCATGTACCCACTTTTGTGAATTTATTTTATTTATTTATTTATTATTTTAATTAATTAAACTTTTTTTTTTTTTATTTTGAATATTTTTAATTTATTGCTACAGTATTTATATTGTTTTTTTTTTGAATTTGTAATTGTAAAAACTTTTTATTTTATTTAAGAAAGAAAAAAAGCTGGTTTTTTTATTTTTACATTTATCTGGTATTTATTTTTACAAACAAGATGATTAAAATGCAACAAAAAAGGGTAAGTAATTTATTACAAATTTATTTTAAAAAATTATGAATTTATTTTACTAGCAATTTAGATTTTTTTTTATTTTGCTTTTTTTCATTTGAGAGGATTTATAATAAACCCCTATTTTTTTGAGATGCAGACATGATTTTGGGGTTCTTGGAATGCGGGGCAATGAATGAAATATAGGTAGACGTTTCAAGATTAAAAAAAAAAAAAAATATAAACTCACTGGACCCTTTTTATATGGAGAAATGAAAAATATATATATTTTATCTTTTCAAACGCATCTTTTGCACCTGCATCCTCTGTCAATAATAATAATTTGAACAAAAAAGGAAAAAAACCCTTAGAAATTTCCATAATTTGATAATTAATTTTGAGAAAAAAATATATATTTCAATTTTTAAATATTAGAAAATAAAAATTTATGTAATTTTATATTTTTTTTTCTTGAAATTTAAAAAAATTTAAATTTCATTTCGAAAATATTTCGATCGAAATTATTTGAATAAATTTTTTTCCACCACAAATTTATATGCTTAAAATGAGGGAAAATAAATTTCTTTTTAAAAAATTTTTTTGCAGTTGAATTACTATATCGAAAAGCAATAAATATAAATGAAATAAATTTCGATTTGATTTTTTTTTTTCGACTAGTATTTAAAATAGAAAAAAAAAAAATTTCAATTCTATAATTTTGCAAGTTTATAATATTAATAATAATCATTTAAAAATAAAGTTTAAATAAAAATTTTAAACACTTAAAAAATTGATACAATTTATAATTTATTTAAAAAATATTAAAAAGAATTTTTGATGATGAATTTTGTCGACATACCGTTAGGAGGAAACGAATGACCCGTTGCCTTTGAGTCAAGATGACGAACCGAAGGTCGTACCGTTAGTCGTTTTACTTTAAAACCTACATATATTTTTATAAAATAATATACATGGATTAATACACACGTGACATCACCAAGCTAAATTCCATATAAATTATTCAAAAAAAATCAAGCCAGTATTTTGTAATCATCTAAAATAATTTTTAATCTTCAATGATCTCCAAGACTCCAACTATCTCAGGATGTTTATTAAAACTATATTTTTAATTATTTTTTTTTCTAGATGCAGAGTCATTCGACAACAATATTTCTTGGTATTATTATAATTATTTTTGTATTAACACAAACAACAGTTGGTAGTAAAAAATGTGCGGGTAATGGTTTGGATCTTAAATATGTATGGGGTGATGCTATGACAGATTCACCTGATTGCATTGGACCCAATAACATGCAATATCCATCGTAAGTTTAAATAATACCCACCACATTTGCATAAATTAAAAAATACATTGAAAAAATTAATAAATGTTTGATGGTTTTTAAATTTTTTAGAGCAGCTATTACGAGAAGTTTTAAAAATTTATGGGGAGGTAATAGTAGAACAGCACGTTCTCATAATAATCAAAGAATAAATGATCCAGAATCAACGAGAAAAACACTTCTTCATAACTACCAAATATCAAAAGGCGAAGTTACAATATCAAATACAAGAAACAGTAAGTTTTAAATTGTAATAATTATTTTAAAAATAATATATTATTATTAAATTTTAAAAACATAACGGTATTGCCAAATAATAAATATTGTTGTAAATTCTTGTTAAATTGTTGGATCCATGATAGAAGCTAGTAATACAGTTATTATCTTACACTAACAACTTGAACATAAAAAATATATATATACATTTTATAACGGTATTGTTGATTTGTAAATGAAAAAAAATATAAATAAGAAAAGATTGATATTATTTTAAAATATACACATGCCAATAATTGTTTTAAAAATAATAAATAATAATTGAATGGTACAGTTGTTGTTAAAGTTGAAGTAGTTGTTAAATATATTTAAAAATATTTATAATTTATTATGTTGAAAATTGAAAACTAACTGTTGCTGTCTCATTGAGTGAATAACTAATGAGTAATGACATTGAGTACATGTTATTATTTATTATTTTTAAAAAATTTTTTTTTTTAGGTCGTAGTTACAGTTCAAAGGAGACATGCGGATCACCAGCTCGACTTTGCAAAACCCGCTACAACACAACAGCACCAATGTATGGGGTCAGCTTGACTAGCGGACAACCAGTAACAATTGTTCAAAAGTTTCCTGACCTACTGCAACAAGTTGTCTTTGAAGTTTGCGAGTATGTTGTTGTTTTTATTATTATTTAATAGCATCAATTGACATTATTTTTATATTATTTTTTTGAAATTTAAAAGGTGGATAGACATTGTTAGCTGAAAGAAAATTTTATCATTTAGCTTGAATTTTAAAATTAAATATTTTGAAAATTTATAGTTTAAAAAATGATAAATTAATTAAGTCAATAAATTACCTAAATTGTTTAACATTTGTTGCAAATATTAATTTGTTTAAAGCTTTAAAAAATTGACGTAGACATTCAACAGAAAAAAAAGAAAAATCCACCTTTTAAATATTTTACCTTCTCTTTTTTAAAAATAATTTTCAAACTTTAAATTAAAATAACAAACTGGATTTATTTAAATGATCATTCACAAAGTCTCGTTTTTTTTTGTAGATAATTTCTTCCTAAAAATAGTTGAATTAACAATTTTTTTTTAATTGATTTGTTTGCAGATCCAAATCGTGTGATGTGATACGTGGTGAATGTACACAAACATATGTGCCTTATTTATTTTTGGTAATACCACTTGGTCCAGTAACACTAACTGGTCAAGACTATGTACTAGTTGAAAGTGGTTGTGTTTGTAAACCAAAAAATTCATCACCCTCATCAAATAATTCACCGGAAACTCCCCTAGTCCCAAATCTTTCATGAAATTAATTAAAAAAACAACTAAATTAATTAAAAAAATAAATTATTTAAACAATAATAAATATTAAAAACAACAAAAATTAGTTGATATAATTTTTTTAAATAATTAAAAACATTCCAAACAAGCCAGTGAACTTTTTGTGTGTGTGTTTTAATAATTTTTTTTTACTCAGAAAAATGATTAATATGCTCGTCTTTTTTGTGTCATCAACTCATCATTCATCAATGATAAATGTCTGGTTGTTGACCTAAAGAATATGCTATTATTTCTTCTGGCAAATTTCTCACGAAATTATTTGTGTTAGCAAGCATGAATAAATAATAACGGTGAAGATAATATCAGTGATCGATGAATGAACAAAAAAAATCAAAACAATACATGATATTTTTATTTATAAAAAACAAAATAACAATTTAAAAATGAAAAAAAATGAATATTATAATGATGTGGAAAATATGAATAAATAATATTTCCTTTTTTTTTTTTTTTAAATGTGGTAGAGCTGGTAACACCACTTATTTTTTTGCTGATATTTTATATTGCCCTGTTTAGTTTTATTTACAAACCGGACCTGAATTATAAAAACCAAGATGATGTTTTTTTTTTTCTCGACCACACCCATCATCTTCATCTTCATCGTCATCATCTTCATTATAAAAATCAACCATCATTCTTAGATAATAATGAATAATTATCAAAATAATAAATTTTTTTAGCAAAATTTAATTATCATTTCGAAAATTTTAAATTAATTTTATACATTTAATTCAAATTAACCGTTAACTTTTGCAAAAGAGAGATCATTCACCTTACAACTTGAATATCATTTTATTTTTTTAAATTTTTTCTCAAATAAAAAAGCATGAAAAATTATCATTTCGAAAAAGAAAAAAAAATCGAAATTTTTTTTCGAATAATTTTTTTGTTCAAATAATTAAATAAATATTAAAGTGATATGTTTAGGAGAATTTTTTTTTTTGTCTAGATGATTGTATTGATAGTTGATTGATATTAAAAAAATAATTCTGATTAATATTAATGTTAATTAAGGTAAATTAATCGACGATAAAATAAAGCCAATGTTTACTATTGTATTCAAATTGTTTTTATAATAATTATTATTAAATATATTTATTAATTATTATAAATATCAAATGTCAATGACACATAATTTTAAGTGTACTTTTTTATAATTAATAATATATTTGTATATTTTTTTTTTCTTTTGAAAAACATGTTAATTTACGACGAGGAATGATCTAAACAAATTTATTCGTGAAACGTATTATGTGGTTTTTTTTTTTCTCAGATTATTATTATATATCGTTTGTAATAATTTCACTGACATAGATATTATGTATGACTAGCTTAAATTAGTTCGAACACAGTTTTGCATGAAAAAAACATACATACTTGACCTTCAAAATTATTATTTGACAATTTTTTATGTACGAACAAAATACACTGAATTTTTTTTAATAATCATTTGTGTTTACTCTTTTTTTTCTCTTCGAAATTTATCAATATTATTATTATTATTGTTTAAAGTATATTCTAAAAATATACAATTAAATAAAAAGTACAAATTTTAAAGTTGAACATTTAATTTTCGAAATATTAAATCTCAATTTGATAGAAATTTTAAATTTTAAAAATAAAAAATTTCCTTTTTTTATTTTGTTGTTATTTTTTTAAATTTATGGAGGAATTTTATGTTTTTTTTTGTTAAATATTAAACTGTTTAATTGCCTTTTGATAGATATATAATTTTTTTAAACTTTAAAATTGAAATGAAATAAAAAAATTAAATATTGAGCACCTTTTTTAAATTGATACTCGGGAACATTTGATAAATCTATCGAAATATATATAATAAATTGATAAATATGAAATAACAATTTTAATGAATAATAAAAATTATCAAATGCAACAAAATATTATCACAATTATATAAATTATTTTACTATAATTGTGATTATTAAATTATTACTTTAATTTTTGATTAACAAAAGAGACTAAACTCGTTGTCATGTTTACTTAAAAAAACAAATTAATTAACAAGCATTTGTTTATATAATTAATTAATTACGTAATAATAATTAATTACCATTAAAATTACATCTTTGGAAAGACAATAAACTGCGAATATAATTATTTATAATTAATAATAGATATATATTTACGGCTACCGTGGTTTGTCACAACGATCCTCCAAATATATTCAATTTTTTTTTTCTTTTTCTTTTCTTTTTTCTATATTAATTATTAATGTTATATTAAATATATATATTTTTTTAAATATATCATTATTAATTCGACAATCACGTATTTTATTTTCTCGCTGATAATTTTTTCTTTTCTTATTATTATTTTTCGTCAATATAAAAAGAAAAAAAAAAAGTCGATTTAGCGTGCGCATTTATTGCCGGACTAGAATTGAGTTTTACATATTATTTATTACGAAAAAAAAAAAAGGTATGATATTACTGAAAAAATGTAGAAAAAATGTTGTAATAAAAAATTCATAAAACTAAATAAATTTAAAAAAAAAAAACTAACAAATTAACTCGTTATAAATAATTAAATTTTGTTTAATTAATAGTTACGATTTGAGAAAAATTTCAAATTTAGAATAGCTTTTTTTTTACTTGGCATTTATTATGCCAATAAACTGATTGAAAAAAATGAAAATATATATATATATTTACACTACACTAATACTTTGGATAAACAAAATGAGAAAAAAAATAATATTATTTTTTTAAATGTTTAACGTTGATATATCTTATTTGTTGATTATTAATCTTAATGAAAATTAGTTGTCACTTTCAGCGTAATCATCACTATCACCACTGTCAAAGTTTAGTGATTTATCATGACGTCCATCTTCTGGATAATCTTTGGCAAAACATTGTCGTGTTTTGCTGGCTTCTTTGTCACTTTTAATGGCATCTAAATTTTGTTGATATGTATCATCTACAATACCGCGATCATAAAGCCTTCAAGATAAGAAAATAAATTTATAAATAAAAAATAAATAGAATAATTTAATTTATAAATACATACATCTGATCATTCTGATCATTTCCACTTTCTTCAACTACTAGAAGTTAATAATCATCACCAGCAAAACGATCCCAATCAGAAAGCTATTAAAATAAACAAAATAAAATTTTGAATAAAAAAAACAATTAAGTAATATAAATTATATTGAATTAATTACCTCATGTCCATCAGCATCATGATCTCTTGTTGAAGCAAATGGATCTCTTTGTTCATGATCTAGATATTTTTCAAGATTAAAAAATGTATCAAAAAATATTGATGTCATTTTACATTTTTAAATCACTCAATGATATTTTTCTTGGTATTGATGGATGTATCATATCAAGCATTTGACATAAACAATCTTCAAATGGTAATGTTTCCATACCAATTGCTTCCATACGATCCAATTGCTCTTCATAAAAATATTCCAATTCATACATTGATAAATAACCATCACCATCAAGATCCATACATCTAAACCAATATTCAATTGCTGTTGGATGATTTTTATCTTCTTCAGATAATAAAAACCATACAAATTCAGTATAACTCATTTTATCTGAATGTTGTTGTGCACCATTAATACCACCACGTGTTACAGCACCACTAAATACACGTTCAATTAAACGTGTTGATAATGCATGATCATTATGACGTGTTAAATCCATTTTATCAATTAATAAATCATGATCACGATCAAGTTCCCAAAATTTACAATAAATAACATAAAAATGTTCATAACTAAAGTATGATGTTACTTGATTAATGTCTTCTTCATGTTCAAGTAAATCAATAATATCAAGTATATTTGATTTACGTATTTCAGTTATACTTATTTTACCAGACCAACAACGATTAACACAATAAAAAATTCTAGCAATAACAGTGTGTACATAACGTGAATGAAATTCAGTTGCTTCTTTTAAAAATGTTAAACCAGGATGTGTTTCAACAACATCTTGCACTAAACATACAAGATCTTCTGGTAATAATTTATCACTTTTACCACGTGTATTTATATTTATAAATTTACTAGCTTTATCATGTGAATTTTTATTTAATTCTTTCCAATAATCCAAAAAATTTGTTAATTCAATTGTTGAATTTTTATCACCACCACATGCCATAAATAATGGTATCTTCCAGTATAATGGTAAATCACAAGCTTTTGTTATAATATTAAATTGTGATTTTGTTGAACGACAACCTGGTAAACTTTCAAATGCTTTTGTTATTTTACATATTGTTGCTTCAAGTTGTGACAGTGATGTTGGTTTACCACCCGGATAATAAAATCTACACAATAAATAAATACAATTATTATTTATCAATTATTATTATTATATATTTTTTATTATTACCTTGGTATTCGAACATTTTTATTGGCTTTAACATGTCTCTGAAGAGTTGTATGCGGTGGCAGAGCTCTTGATTGTTGCTGCAGTATTCTCTCACGTACATAAGACTACAAAAAATAAAATAAATAACAATCAAACTAATCAATTAATTATAAATTAAACCAAATAACTTACCTGTGATTTTTGTGTATTATTTACATCATTATTTGTATTAGTATTATTATTTAATCTATTTGTACCAATTGATGATTGTCTTGGTCCACGTTTATCTAGTAATAAATCACTTGGACATTTTTCAAATATAAGTACTCTTTCAGCAACTGATCCACGCGTTACCAATGGTCTTACTGGATTATTAATATTTGTTGATGATGAATTTGTCGTGTCATTTGCAGCTGCTGCTGCTGCTGCAGCTCTAATATGTTGTTTTTGTTGATTTGTTAATTCAGGATGTGGTACTTGTTCTAATCTTGTACGTGGTGAATTAATTCTCGGTCCCCATTTTGTTGTTGTCGTTGTTGTTGGTAATTGTGTAGTATCAATTTTTTGTATATTATCAACTTGATCAATTGTTGTTGTTGTTTGATTATTTTTTTTATCTTCAAGTTGTTTTTTTTTATTAAAAAAATTAACAGCTTGTTCACTTATTAAACCATTTGTACCAATTAATATTGGTTTTGTTTTTCTGGTTTTGTTTTTAATAATAATATTATCAATTGGTAATGTTGTATCTTCACTTATAATTGAACCAGTTTTAATGCATTTATTAATCTTTCTTCTTCACGTGCAACTTCATCTAAATATGATGCTGCTATTTGTGTTGTACGACTTGTTGATTTTGATGCTTCTGATGTTATTGATAATGATGATGATGTTGTTTTGTTGATGTATCATTTAATAATTTATTTTTAATGGCCATGTTGTTAGTCCAGAGGACTGACCACCATTATTATTTATATTATCCACTGTAATAATTTTGGTTGGTGAACCAACCAATACACTCATTGGCCTTTTTGGCTTGTCAATAAATATATCATCAATTTTATCACTCAAATTTGATAATGTCGATTGTGATTTTTTTATTTTTGGTCTTATTTTAATTTGTGATTTAATAATATCAGTATTTTTTTCAAATTTTTCAAGGGCAAATTGAATTGACGAGGGTAAATTTTTATTTAAATATGATGATTTTTGTTGTCTAGCACGATCTTCAACAACAAAATTATTAACAAATTTTACAAGTTTATTTTTATCATCATTTAATAAATCATTTTTTTCATCTACATCATCATCATCATTTTCATTACCATTATTATTATTATTTAATAAACATTCAAGTGGTTCAATAATATTGCTATTATTATTAAAATTTTGTTGTTGTTGTTGTTGTTGTTGTTTTGTCAATTGAATTGTTGGTGTTAATGCACTACCAAATTTATCAACAGCTGTATCATTACTGTGACAATTTAATATTTCAGTTGGTGCTAAACCACGACTTTTCCATGTTTGATATATTGCCTCAGCATGATCACTTATTTGTTTAGCAATTGCAGCAATATCCTCCTCACCCGTGTTATCATCAGTAAATTTTTGACGCATTTCATGTTTTGCTGTTGCTGCCATTTCTTCATTGATCTTGATTTTTAATTTATTTATTTTTAATGATGCTTTTTTGGGTTGTTATTAAAAATCAGTTGGACTGGTTTCGAGTAACTGGCTGACACGGCCAGTCACTCGATGATTTTATCAGTAATAATGATCCAACAATCATTCTTTAAAATTATTTATTATTTATATTATTATTATTATATGCTTAGACATCTATGTCGCAGTGAAATTCACGTTTCATTTCCGCATTGCAGGATCTGAAAGAGATAAAATAAAAATTACTTTGTGTTATTTTTATACTACTTGAAAATATTACGAGTTGTCGTTTTAAACGTGTTTTTTTATTTTTTTTATTTAAATTTTATTTATAGGAAGATTGTTATGGTGTAAAAACAAGTTAAAGAAAAATATTTATCTTTATCTAAAAATAAAATTCAAATATTTTATTAATAATCTTGTCTATTGAGTATTTTTATTTTTCAATATTTTAAAAAAATAATTACTTTTAAAATTTTGATTGTTGGATTTATTTATTTATTGTTTTTGATGCTAATTATTTTTGTGGTTGTTAAATAAAAGTTCATTTAAGTTTATACAATATTTTAAACACTTGCCAAGTTGTTTAAAAATAGTCATTTTGTGTGTTTTAAAATAAGGAAATATTTTTTTTTAATAAGCTTATACAAAGTGCCAAATTAAAAATTGTCATTTGTGTGTAAAAAAAAACAAGTTATTTTATGTTAATGTAGGTTTATTTATTTATATTTTTTTGATTCTTTTTTTGAATTGTATGTCATTGTTTATTTTTATTGCTAAACATGGTCAGTGATGATGTCAATGATCATTGTCAATTACGACAGTTTGCCAAATGAAATAAATACAAGGTCTTTTGGTCTAATAAAAAATTATTTTTTTTCATTTAAACCAAGTCATAAAATAACAGGTAAAAAAGTAGTTGTATAATAATTTAGAATAAAAAAAATATAATAAAATTGAGAAAAGAATAAAATGTTAAAAAGACATAAAAGAAATAATTTTTTTTTTGCTGAATAAAAGAAAAATGTTTGGGCTTTGATTATTGAATGGTCATATGAAAAAATAAATAATAATAAATTTATAAAAATCAAAATAAAATGACAGGTATTGTGGGGGCGGGTGTATGCATACTCGTATGTCTAGAAAATGTGTCATAAAAGGTATGGTTAAACATGCCTCATTGAAATTCCATAACGCAACAAGTTTTTTTTTTATTTTTGCGAAACGTGTCTTATTTCTACGTGGGTTATTTTTTTTTTCATTTCATTCTTTTTAACAACACGGTTAATGAAATAAATAAACATTTATTTACAAATTTAATTTGATGATTTGTTTATATAATAATTTTTTACGCGTATATTCGATTTTTTTTTAATTAAAAAGAAAAAAAAATAATTGAAATTAGATTTTAGTCTTTTAATTAGATGGGAAATGTATTGATTTATAAATTTATTTTAGCAGATGATAATTTATTGACATAGAAATAATAATGGAAATTAAAATTGAAGAAAAAATTTTTGTAGTAAAAAAAAGAAATCATTTTTTTTTAATTTAAAAATCGAAATTTAAATTTTTTATTATTGAAAGTAAATGTAAATTAAGGTTGAAAAAAATTTAACTTAGTAAATTGGTTAATTTTTTATAATAATAATGATTATTATTATGATTTAATAGAAAAAAATTATAAAATCGAAAAAGAATTGAAATCGAAATTAATTTTTAATTTTTAAATAATTACTAGAGAAATATTTTTTTTTCTACAAATTTAATTAAGTTTAATAAATCCATAATTTAATAATAATAAAAAATCAATAACGTATATCTTGAATTTAAGAAAAAAAAACTAGATTGAAACTAGATTTACAAGAATAGACAAATAAGAAAAAAAAAATTTTTATAAAATCAAAAGTGACTTTTATTTTCTAATCAGCACGTAATAAAATAAATAAAAAAATTTATTCACCGTTATAAATTAATTCATCAACTCGATTAAAATGTAAATACATCAATAACAAAATTTATAATCGAAAAAAAAAAAAAAAAACATGATAGAAATTAGAATACAGCTGAACAAAAAAATCGAAAAAAATAAATCGAAAAAAAAATTTACAAATATAATTTAAATATATCAATAAAAAAAAAAAAAAAAAAACTAGTTAATAATTTAACAAGATCTAATATTCTAGATTAGAAAAAAAAAATAAATAAAAAAAATCTAGTTGAAAAAAAAAAAACAAACAAGGTGAATGAGTGAGTGGGTTTCGATTTGATGAAATTTTTTTTCTTCTTCCTGACATTGATGGTACTTTTGGTTATCCAAATTTTGAATATCAACAATATATATATTATTGTGTGTTAAATTTTATTTATTAAGATATACATAATAATATATAATCGTCTCTGGTTGAGCCTCGACTGTGATTCGTTTATACTCGCATCGTGTCGTCGATCTAAGAATAAAACACACCAAGCAGCCATATTTGGCAATGGTCGAGGCTGTTAAATTTTTCTGATGGCACATAAAAAGTAAATAAATTAATTAATCTATTAATTATCATTCAATTTAAAAAACATCATTCAGTTCATCATCGATCACATCATCTTCACCCCAGCTGCCGACATCAAACCCATCAAAAATATTATAATGACTCTCGAGAAATGACAACTTTTTTTTAAAATAAAAATTTCTCTTTCAACTTCCTGCTTTAAATATAGAATTTATATATTATATTTATAATTTTCATTTTTTTCTAAGCTACTCAAAAAATATTAAAAAAATATAATACAAATAAATCATCATTTTTAATTTAATTTTTTTCTACAAAACAAAATTAATTTAATCAAAAAAATTATCTAGAAAAGTAAAAAAAAATATACTATTGATAAAAAAAAAAAAATAAAACACTTGTATCAAGATAAGATTTAAAAATTTAAAAATAAAATACAAAAACCTATTAACAACAAAATAGATAAAATAGAAAAAAAATTTTTTTTCTATTACTTTTTAATTTACAAATATGAATTTATGATTATTGATGAAATAAAAATTTAAAAATTGACCTCGAAACAAGCCCACTGTAAATAAAAAATTTCAACACGTGATAATAAATCTTTTGATGATAATGATGATGATGAAGAATAAATGTAAGTCGAGGGTCGCACCCACCTTCTCATCCATCAATCGATCGATAGTCATTGAGACCATTATATCTGCTCTCTTTATTTTTATTTATTTTTATCTATTTTTATTTATTGTCATCATCATTATCATGATCATCATTATAAGCTCTATTTATTTTATTTATACATTATTTATTTGATAAACAATCAAACTGTCATTGAATAAATTTTTTAGAATTTAATTCACCTTTTTTTCGTAGACAAAATAAATCAGATAGAGCCTTTTTTTTTCATCAAACTATTTTTACTATTTTATAGAATTTTTATTTTGGAGTAACATGTTGCAGTTGGATAAAAAATAAAATTGGTTTTTCCGGGTATTTCTTCTTGGAAAATTCATTTTATCTCATTGGCAAATATCCAAATCTTTTAGCTCATGAATTTACAAAATCCCTTGGCCAAATGTCGGCAAAAAAATTTCTCCTACTTTCTTACCAAGATTAATAATAAATAAACTTTCAAAATTACATTATTTAAAAAAAATAATAAATGATATTTGAAGGGAAGAATATGATCCAGGTGATGGTGATATTTGTTATTTTTTTTTTGTAAAAATGGAGGTAACTATGAGAGAAAAGAGAAAAAAAAAAAAAGAGAGAAAAAGAGAAAATCGATGCTACAGACGAGACGTAAATATTTCTCTCTCCACTCTGGTTACAATATTATTATTTAATATTAATTTTAACCACATTGAATTAAATTTCATAATAAAAAATATTAAATTAATTATGTTTAAGGCTGAGCAATGTGGTTGTTATTTAATTGAGCGTGTAAATGATAAATTACAAAGTTAATTGAAGTCTTACCAAGCATCAAGTAGAATTTATTTTTTATATTTTTTATTTTCCATTGAAATATTCACTTTAATTTTTTGCTCAAATTAATTATTAATATATTCACTTTATTTATTTATTTTAAACAATTCACTCCATTATTTACACTATAAAAAATTTATAAAAATTAAACCAATTCACTCATTTTTGTCTTGATCAATATTTGTTTAGTTTTTTTTTTTTTTTCTTTTTCTCGTTATATCATTTATTATTTAATCAATTTTTAACTATTTCCACGAAATTATTTGTCAACACAAAAGACGAAAATAATATGTGCTTGTTGAATAATAAATTATAATTAATAAAAAAATAAAATATAAAATATTTGACGTTAAAATTAAAAATAATAATTAAACAAACCGATCGACAGAGAAACAGATAAAACACTGGATGTGACTTATTTCGACACACACTGTCATTCTTTTGTGTGTTGATAATAATAATAAATATTATAATTGTGTTTTTTTCTGGGTGTGGAGAGATGGTTTGCTATTGGTTCAAATGATCCACCATGTTTTTATAAAGCTGACTGATCATTGGTTTAAATATCTCAGCGGGAAAATATAAACAATTTATTAAAAATTTTAACTTTTTTCCATTTTTTTTTTAAATTTATTAATAATTATTATATTGTTGTTGAAGCTATTAATAAATTTTTCAATAATATGTATTTTTTTGAACACTTTATGTGACAAAAAAATGATTTTGATTCAACATTTAATCAGGATTTATTTAAAGAAATAAAGAATAAATTCAAAGACATATTTTTAATCCAAATTTATCAATTAATTGGAGTATATGTTGCTGCTTAGCCTCTCGTCATTGTGAATCATCAGCATCACCTAAATTACCAGCGTATATTGTAAAAAATTTAGATGAATATTAAAATAAAGTTAGTTATTTTATTGTTATGAAAAAAATAATATCGATTTAACATTTAATCATGATTTATTTAAAGAAATAAAAAGTAATGTAGTAACATTTTTAAATACAAGATTATTCATGGTTTTCTCATGATTTTTCCAGATTTCTCCGGATCTCTTCGGATTTTTCTAGATCTCTCCGGATTTCTCCGAATTTTTTACGTAAGACTTTCGGAGATATTTACGGAGTAATCTCCAGACTATTTCTATAATATCTCCGGGTTTTTTCCAGAATTTTGACTTAAAATTGTTAAAAAAGGATTGTTAAGGGCATTTTAATTAATTAAATAAATAAATAAATAAATAAATAAATAAATAAAAAAACAAACATAAAAAAATGGAAAAATTAATAAGAAAAAGTAGAAATAAGAGTTTACCTATGTATGTCGTATACGAAAAATAAAAAAGAAATTTTTTCTCAAAAAATCCGGAGAAAATCGGGTGAGATTATTTCTACCAGGGAAAGTTCACGCTCCATGTTGTTAAATTAATTGATAATATATTCATGACATTTTTTTGTAATATCATCCTTTTGCATTTCAAAGCTCAATCGTAACATCAACAAGACATTGTTTGAAGTGATTTTAGTTGCACCTTGCAATTGACAATAGTAGTATCACTGAATACTGATTGAATAAAATCAGCTGTTGTTTCGTTTGCGTTTTTTTATTGTTTGGAAGACGTTTATAAGCAGATAACTTTGCTTGCCACGCAAGATGACCATGTTAGACGATAGCTGAAGACATGATGCGTGGGTGTTGTTTTTATATGTAAATTCAGTGGCAATTGAACTTTTGTCTTTAACCAAAGGTTTTGTTATAATTTGGGTAGGTGAACAACATACCTGCCGTCCTTCTTTCTTTGAACATGTTTTAAGAAATGATTTTCGCATTCTGTGTCTCCAAAAGACTTAGGTTTATTAACTATGACTTCTTCTAAAGTCCAAAATTTTTGTAATATTGATTGTCTAGGTTTATTGAGTGACATGTGTGTTGTATTGGACTTGAATTTACATTAATTGTGTTCCCGGTTGCTACCCACCCAAATTAATTTGTGCTTTTACTCCACTCATCGCATAGAATTTCCGACGAATTGGCATCGCCTGGTAGAAATAATTTCTCCGTAAAACTCCGGAAAAACTCCGTAAAATTCCGAAAAATTCCGGAAATACTCCGTATCGCTCAGTAGGAATTGGCCCATTAAAATTTTTTAGTCATTTATTTTCCTTCATTTTACACAGGAATAAATGAGCCAATTCCGGAATAATCCGGAGCAATTTCGGAATAATCCAGAGCAATTCTGGAATAATCCGGAGTAATTCGGAATAACCCGGAGCAATTTCGGAATAATCCAGAGCAATTTTGGAATAATCCGGAGTAATCCGGAGATATTCCGGAGCAACTTCGGAGAGGGAGCAGGACAGTGCCACGACCGTTTTTATTCACTTTCCGGCTTGGTACACTTTATTTCAATTTATATGAAATAATAGGTGCTTTTTCTCATGCCGAATTTTCTGTCGGATTCCTACTTCCGCAATTTGCCCCTTCTTCTTTTTACAATCTCTTTACTTGTTATACTCAAACCTACCGGCACAGAAACTAAAATTTTGCGGATTAAGCAGTTTACATATATGTGAAGAAAAGATAAATTGTGGAAGTAGAAATCCGATAGAAAAATCTGCCATAAAAAAACGCATCTATTGTTTGTCATTGGTTCAAATATTGCAGGGGGAAAAAATAAAAAATTCATTTAAAAATTCAACTTTTTAAAATTTTTTTTGTTAAATTTTATTAATAATTATATTGTTGTTGAAGCTGTTAATAATGTTTTCAATAATATGTATTTTTTTAAACACCTTGTGTGAAAAAAAAAAAATTTTAATTTAACATTTAATCATGATTAATTTAAAGAAATAAAAAGTAAATTCAAAACTATTTTTTTTAATTAAAATTTATCAATTAATTGAAGTATGTGTTGTTGTTCAGCCTCTCGCCATTCTGAATCACCAGCATCTCCCAAATTACCAGCGTATTCTGTAAAAAATTTAGATGAGTATTAAATTAAAGTTAAAATTTTTTATTATCATTTACAATTGAACATGATTATTGTTGATTATTACCTCTCATAATATGACGAATAGTTTTTAATGAAGCTCTTCTTTGTGAAAGTATCCTGGTGACTCTCTGTTTAACAGCTGGTGGACAACCAGCACAAGCTTCAAGAAGAATAAAATCAACCAATTGTAATGTAAATAATCCACCATCAAGTCTTTTTAAATATGATTCTTCTTCTTCTTCATCTTCCTAAAGTTAAAAAAAAATCATTTATTATAATATACAATAATCATTGATTCAATTTACATTTATAATTAAACAAACCTTGGTATTACTTTCAACTTGTTCAACTTTTTCAAGATATTTAAAATGTAACTCCATTAATCTATCAACTTTTTCATAATCATTTTCAGTAAATTTACTCAATAAACGTTGACGTTGTTGACCTTTACAATTTCTCAACATACTAGCAACAATTGACACAACATGCTCTTCATGTTCATCAGTTGTAAATACTTTTTTACGATTTTTTGATGGTGTTTTCATGAACAAAGGGAATATTGTTCTCAAGCCAAGAATATCAACAAATTTCATACAATTGTCTTTTCCATCTGGACCATTCATAGCATGATCCAATACCTAAAATATAAAGTAAACAAAATATCATTAATTAATCATTTGATAAAATGATTTTTTGTAATTATTTTTTAATTTACTTTTAGTGATCCATTTCTAGACATTTTTTTTTCACGAAGCATTAAATTCATCAGCTGCAAGCCTTCTCCTTTTAAAAATTTTTCTCTGTTAACTGGTACAATTAAACTTGATATCAATACATTAAAAAGATTTTCCATCATTTCTTGTTCTTCAGCTGATTGTGGATCATGTCTCTTGTAATGCTACAAAAAAATAAACATGAATTAGATTAAAATAACTATGAAAATCATGAAAATTAAATAAAAATATTACAGATAATTGTTGAAGAAGAACATCAATGCCATCAATATCACCAAGAAGTAGTTTATTTTCTTGTGTTTGTTGTAGTAAAATTGATAATAATTCACTGGCATATAATTTATTAGCATCAAATGGTATTTTAGCTTTCAATCTACGCAATAACCACTGTAAAAGTCCCTGTTTTCCAGCATCAACACAAAGCTCTGGTCTAAATTCCAGTAAATTTTCAAATATAGCTAAAACAACAATGAAAAAAGATGATTAATTAAATGATAAACAACAAATTAATGTTAATTAAATGATGTATTTCGAGTTACCAAGTGTATTAAAAACACCATCACTTTCTTCTTTGACAGACTCATCAAGCCTATCAAGATTTTGTACCAATAATGCACAAATTTGTTGTTCCAATAGAGCATCAATAAGTGCATCAGCACCATCTTCACTCTCATTAAGTATATCAACATCTGTTAGCTCTTGTATAAGATCAACAATACCAACAGCAATATCAGAATTTTCATGTGATAATAAATCAAGAAGTGATGGTATTGCACCAAGTTCAACAACAGTTGGATATAACTCTGGATTTGTTGCAACAACATGAAGTTCTTGAAGTGCCTCATGTAGCTCCACCTCTGATTCCATAAATTTTTCTGGTTGATCTGGAAATTTAACTCTCATTTCTTGATTTCTCAATGCACGTTTTTCAAATAATAATATCATTCTTTTTAAACTGGCATCATCAAGTGGTTCAACTTCAGCAGCCTCAGTTTCAACATATTTTAATATTTCTTCTTTTTCTTTATCAGTTAATTCTGGCTCAATAACTTCATTTGTTGCTGGTTTGTTATTTTTTTTATCAGTTATTATTTCATTTGCATTTCTTGCTGGTGTACCATCTGGTTGATGTGATGGATATCTTTGACGTGCATGATATGGAGTTTTTATTACATTTTTCATACGTTTTGTATTTTCCCATTCGTCTTCGTCATCTTCATCACCAGGAAGTGAACGTTTTGGAGTATTTGAAGGCTAGAATACAAAAATTATTATTTTTTTTTGTTTAATTTAACAATTTATTTATTTATCACTTACTTTGTATGACAACAATTCACCAATATCCATTTTTAATTGTCAAATAAACTTATTGTTTATAATTAAATTAATTTTTTATAAAAAAAACAACACTGACACTTTTTTGTTGTTCAACAATAAACAATCCTCAAAAGTTTGGGTTTATTAACCTAGATGGCATGAAAATCAGAAAAAAAAAAATAAATAAATACTGGCTACACGTCATTCATTGATCAACAATTCAACATTGTTCATAAATAAATACTTGAAATGATTGCACCAGCTTAAAATGATAATAAAAATAAATATCAATATCATATTGTTTTAATTTAAAAAAAAAATAAAAATGGAAACATTGTATCATCAAACAAATAAATTGGTCCAGGAAACACAATATTTGTGTACCCAGCTGGACAAAAGAGGAGTAAATTATGATCAAGATGCAATTGAAAATGACATATTGTCAAAGATCAATCAAATAAACAGGCAAGTAAACAATAATCAACCAAAAAATAAATTTAAAATTCATTAATAATCTAATAATTGTTAATTTTTTAATCTAGCAATTGTGAAAAATTGGACATTTATTGTATGAAAGGACCAATAACCCAAAGACAAAATGCAAAAATGCGTGTTGATCAATTAAAATATGACAGTCGTCATTTAACATCAGCATTTAACACCTGGAAAAATCAAAAATTACGTCAAAAACAAGCTGAAGATGAACGTGAAGCTTTATTATCACAAAAATTTACAACTAACGATCATGTTGACATAATGATTGATCATAATTATCAGCACAATAATCAAGTTAAAAATGCCAACCAAGGTATTGATAATTTACTTCAACATGGTTCAAATATTATTGAAAATTTAAGATCACAACGTATGACATTAAAAGGTGCTAAAAAACGTATTATTGATATTGGTAACACATTGGGTTTATCAAATACAACAATGAGATTAATTGAAAATCGTGGACATCAAGATGGTTATATATTAATTATTGGTATAATTATAACATTATTAATAATGATACTTGTATTTATCTATCTTACGTAATTAATATTTATTATGTCTACAATTTATTGACATTCCATTGTGAGCCTAGACCAACAAAAAAAAAAAAATAAATTAAAATTACACTGTACATAAAATTATAAAATAAAAAACAATATTATGATGATATTTTTTTATCTAAATTTAATTGTGATAAACATAATGCTTGAAGTGGATCCATGTTGTTGTCAAGTAGGCTAGAATTGCTCTCATGTTGATCAGCTTCATTGAGAATATTTTGTACTTGTTGTCTAAGTTGTCCAGTAAATTTTTGTATTGCTGAATAATTTTTTTTAATATCTTTAACACATGAATTAAAATCATTCCATATTGATGAGTTTGTATGTGATAAATATAGCTGTTTCCATAAATTTAAAGATATTGGTGCAACACTTGGCCATATAACTTGTTGATTTGGTTCGTATAATGGATTTATAAATTTTTCCAAAACATCTGGTCTATTTATGTATGACCAAAGACTTGACGTACGTTCAGCAAGACGTATATTTATTCTTTCAGCTTCTGTATCACCTAAAAATGTACCATACTCTGAACAATATGCATGTTTAAATAATTCAATAAGCATATCAGTTGTATACTCGAAACTATATTGAAATTGATAATGCAATTGATAAAGACAATCAAGAAATAATAAAAATGTTGGTGATGAATTATTTTGATTTGATTGATAATATGCTGAATGACGTGTTCTTGTAAAAAATGGATGTCCAGCTTGTAACCATTCACGTTCTAATAATGATTGTAAACCATGTATTGTACGACAATTTGGATTTAATATTATTTGTGCAAGACTTGTTACAATTAATGTTGAATCACGTCCACTATTACCATGTACCAAAACAGCTGATAATTCTTGATGTATACATTGTGCAACAACACATGATGCATTCATTGCACTTTGTACAGCAGTAAGCCAACCAGAATTATCAAGACGTGATAACCATTGTCCAGTTGATGAACAACAATCATTACATGCTTCAATTAATTTACATAATGAATCATTTAATTCAGCATTACGTGGTACATTTTTATAAACTTTTCTCCATTGTGCATATGCTGAATCAATTTCAGTACCACCACCACCGCTATTTTTAGTTTTTGAATTTTGTGCTTGATTTAATGTTCTTGTATCAATAATATAACCACGTCTACCAGCACCCAATACACTATTTAATAATCTTTCATCTTCCTTACAACGTTTACCATTTGGTCCACATAATGGTTGTCCACTTCTAAATAATATACTACCACCATCATGACGATAGCATAGAATTGGAAATCTTCCATTATCACGAAAATTTGCTGATGATATTATAACATTGTCATCAATAATACGTGGTACAATTATTGTTGATGGATATGATGAGCATACTTTGTAATCACGATTTAAATAACTTATACGCCATTCATCACCGTGTGATGCTAATAAACTTGACCACTCTGATACTGGTGTATAGGCTGACCAACCATCTTCATTTTTGTTGTTTAATCCTTGTGATTGTGGACGATAAAAAAATGGATATTGATATATTTGATCTGTAATTTAATTAGCAGTGTTAATTATACAATTTACTCTGATATTTTTTAACATCATTTTATCTTACCTAGATTTGATAATTTTTCTAATGAAGTGACAACTGATAATAGCTGATCTGTTGATGGAATTTCAAGTTGAAATATACGAAAATCTTTACATTTTAATATTATACTTCCACCTGGTATTTGATTGTTAATTTTTTTCTCAATGACATCAATATTTCGATAGAGTAACTATTAAAATACAAGACAATTAATTTTTTTTTTGTTGATGATTGATGTAACAGATGGTGAAGACACTTACCCATAGTTCTTCTCTGTGATCTTGTCTAGATGACAAAAGCAAATGATGACCACTTAAACACAGTGTTCCTTCTTGACTTGGAACATTGTCATTTGTTTTTTCTGTCAATATTACACTGTCAACCTTTGGTACTGTTATCAAGTCAACAAACTCCATTTTTTATCTAATTTTTTTTTTTTTTTAATTTAATTAGGTATATTAATTAGCTTGGAAACTTTTTTTTCTAATAATTTAATTTATTATTGTTATTTTCATGTTTATTGTTTTGTCTATGGAAATAATTTTAATAATTTTATTTTTGTTATTTATTTATGTTTTTTATTTTTCAACATTTTGACAGGTATGGCCCAGGTGGCTGTCTGAATTTTTCGATTCTCGTTTAATTAGAGTAGGCGGCTTTCGATACATCGTTTCGCTCGATAATTAATATTCGATATAGATAAAATATATTTTAAATGTGTATTTTTTTATTATTAAATATATGAAATTAATTAATAATAAAGTAGTTGAATATTTGGGGTCAATTTATTTTTCAATATTTTTTTTATCACGGTATACTGCTTTGGCGGAGAAATTTTCAGTTGAAAAAATGGTGAAGAGAAATTTCTCCGCCAGTATGGGTAATTTTCAGAAAAATGTGGAGAAAAAACGGAGAAAGTCGAAGAAAAGTCGGAGAAAAATAATAAATATATTTCGAATAATAATTTGTTGATATAAGCTATTTTTATAAACAAATATTTAATCTTAATTAAGTTATTGGTTAAATATTTTTGTGTGTGGTTATGATATGTCTATGTTTTCGATAAGGTAAGGTTCAAGTTTTAAAAAAAAAATTCACAAGATTCCTCAATTTTGTCATATAATTCAAAGAGTTTTCTCTCTGTATGATTGCATTTTATCCAATATTTCAAACAAAGAAATGATTTATTTGATCTTCCATCATTTTTTTTATAGCCATCATTTTATTTCACAATTTTGCAATTGAAAATAAATTTTGATACGGAAAATCGGACGAAAAATTCATGCAATAATAAAATATTCAAAATCGTTTTCTATTAAAAAAAATGTATAAAAATTTAACAAGTTTTTTTTTTGGTGGAAAAAAAATTTCGAATATTTTTTTATTGCATAAATTTTTAATAAAATATCAAATAAAAGTTTTTCAAGCTTTATTTATTTTTGTATTTAAATATACGACCTTGACTGTTGTGCTTTTGGGCTACATATAATTAACGTAATATGTAATTACATGTAATTATATAAATTATATCAACATAAAATAATTGCCGAATGAACAGTATTTATTAGCAACTCATAACAATAAATTCTTTATTCTAAACATGATCCTTTTCTTTTTCTAATAATTTGCATTATATTTGTGAATTTATTAAAGGCTTAAAAATTATATTATAAATGCTTAACATTTAATTAAATTAAAATAATAATTAAATATTTAAATATTTTTAAAAGCAATCGAAAAAAAAGTTTTCCTACTGACCGATAAAAGGCTTCCAAAAAAAAAAAAAATAATTGGTTGGCAACTCTGGCCAACTTTCTTTTCTGTCACGACTCCCAAAGTCTCAATACACGTTTATTTTTTCGTTAAAAAAAAAATTAAAAAACAATAATTAATTAAAATGGGCTTTGAAAATATTTGGTACAGCCACCCACGTAAATACGGCCAAGGATCAAGATCATGGTGAGTTTTGTTAATTACCTGCAAATGTTTATTAATTGTTTTTTTTTGTCAATTAAAAAATAACCCGGTTTTCATAACCTCAATTAACTCATGCAACTTCATGTGGTTAATTTGTTGGAATGGTTTATTTAATTTTCTCAACAACCTGGTGAATTTATTTTAATTTTGTGTATTGTTTTTTTTTTACTTGTAGCCGTTCATGTGCCAATAAACATGGTATCATCCGTAAATATGGCTTGAACATCTGTCGTCAATGCTTCAGAGAATACGCCACTGATATTGGCTTCAAGAAGGTAAAAATTAAATTATCAATTATTTGCTAATATAAACATACTAATTTTTGTTTTTTTATATACTTTCAGCTGGACTAATTGATTATTCAATATTATTTAATCCAAATTGTACAACATTATGTTTTGATTAATTAAACAAAAAAATTATAAAAAAATATCAAAAATTTTTATTTTTTTACATCCTTACATATATTTAAGGCACTTTCATAGCACTGGTATCAAGTGTTATATTTAATTCCAATTAATATCAATTTTATTTAGTTGATAAAACCATTTTTAATAATATTTTGATTAACACTTGTATTTATGATGCTCCAATATTTCGTAACTGTGTTTCTTTTATGCAAGTTTAATTATTGTCCAGTTATCATGGCTTCTCATTAAAAAAAAAAAGTAAAAACAGTGTTTGTGATAGATAATTTTAATTATTACTTGAAAAAAAATATAAAATATATATATTTACAATGTGATGGTACATAGATACAACATGAATACGTAAACATAACACCAAGTGTATTTTTGCCATGTACTTGTTCCCCTGTGGTCCCTTTTAGAGATTTATTTTTCTCATATAGCTCGAAGAGCAGTATTAAAACCCCAAGCATTAATAAATTCCTTATTATTTATATTATTATTAATTAGTTTTTGCAACAAAAGTGTTTGTTAAAAATAAAAAATAGTTATATATTTGAAGAAAGCTCAAGCATAGCCTCTCATCAACCTAGCCGATGTATAGCCCCTCTCTAAAAGTAGTCAACTTTTAAAATTATTAAAAAAAAAAGGTTTATAATATATATCAACTATCTACTGAATAAATTTTAAGAAATGCTTTTAGGATTGTTGGAACGTAGCTATGAATGTCCTTAATTTTAATTAAAAAAAAATAATTGAATTGGCTGAAATAATAACAATTAAACTCCAAAATAAATAAGTATATTTAATTATTTTTTTAAAAACTAATAGTAACTCAAAATTAATTTAATTATTAACATTTTTTAATGTAAAAAAATCAATTATTTTTGTTTGACCTTTTTTATAAACAGCTGGACTTTTTTGTACAATTGAATTTTTTTTAAATGGATTTTTCTTTTTATGTGATGATGGTTTTTCGAAATTTATTTGTTTATTTTCTGGGCTTGTTATTGTTGATGGTGATTTTTTGACAAATAAATTTAAACTAGAGTAACGTTGGTTTGTTGGCTTGTTATCAACTCTGTCTTCAACTGATTCATTTTCAGCAATGACATTCCAAAGTGATCGTTCTTTTTTCTTAACTACTGGAGTTATTAATTTATCATTTTGTTTTTTATCTTTATCAAAAACAGCATCAAATTCATGACAATAATTATCAATTAAATCTCGTACTTTTGAATTTTCTTCTTCATCAAAATTTTTAATTTCAAGTACTTCACTGGTATTTTTATCAATTGGTTTTTTTAAATTATCAACTTCTTTTAAAACAATTACTTCACTGGTATTTTTAACAGTTGGTTTTTTTAAATTATTAATTTCTTTTAAATTTTTCGTTTCAATTGGTACTTCATAGATTTCAGGACTTTTTGGTTTTTGTAAAATATTAAAATATTTTGTCAACGGTTTAATTTTACTTCTATTAAACAAGAAACGATAAAAATCCAAATGATTTGTCGTTGATGATTCATCTTCATACTGTCTCAGTAAACAAAATAAATTGCCTAAAAAAAAAAAACCCACAATAATTAAAATGTATCTTTCAACAATAATAATACAAGAAAAAATTATTATACCAATTTCGATATTGCGATCAACAAGATGCCAGTACATTTCAGCAACACTATCACGTAATTTTTTATCACCAAATGTAAAATAAACCATAGGTCTTTTAGCAACAGCAGCAGCCATTAATTGTATCAGTACTTTTAACTGTGGATTACCACGAAATGCACCACATCCCCAATTACCAGTTGCAATTGCTGATAAATCATCATGATGCATTTCTGAAGAACTAAATCCAACATAAGCCTGCAAAGAAAATTAATAAATATCCTCATCAACTGGTCATTAATTTAATCTTCTTTTAAAAAATTATTCATTCAGGCTGATGAATCCATTACCAATTAATATTATTTGAATTATAACAAACCTTGTTAAGTTCACGAATAATATTTCTACTTTTAAATTGTGCTTCAGCTTGTGAAAAACATAATGCATCAATAGCAAGAACAGATGTTCTACGTCTTCCACAATTATCACGTGGTGTTTCATCAATAAAATCACCAGCCCATTTAAATGTACTACTATAGCCTTTATATTTACTATATTGTTCAACACCAGTTATAATTAATGCTTCAGTATCATCAAGTGCCTCTGTTACCAGCATTGTCACCATTAATTCTGGACAAATAACAAATCTTATTTCTTCTTGTACACATCCCCAACCCAATACACCACCTCCCAAATATCTAAAAAATCAATAACAAATTAATATCAAAGTATACAGTAAATATAATATCAAATTAAAATAATAAAACAACATACTTATTGGCAAAATCAACTTGAAGAAGACCAGCACCTTCAGCTTCAATTGTTCCTTTACTTGTAATATGAAGTTGACTCAATTGATCTGTTAATTTATCCCATCTTGGACAATTTTCTTTTGGTATATAACGACGTTGAATTGTTATTGTTCCTTCTGGAGCTAAACATATATATAAAATAATAATTAACAATTAAAAAACATTTTTTTTTAATAATAAACAACTGATAATTTTAATAGAAAAATTAAACGTACTTGAAGCTGTTACACGACGAAAATAGTGACAAATTGCTTTTAATTTTTCAACAACAGCTGATGATCTGTCTGGTCTTTCTTCATTGAAACATGAAAATAATCTAGAAAATTAAAATACATTATTATTTTTCAATAAATATCATAGTAATTTGGATTAATTAATTTATATTTTTGTATAATTTATTAACCTGTTAAAATTAATTGATGGATAATGTGAATATTCTGATTGTGGATTTGTTGAATTTCTTCTTGGAAATGTACAAAAAAATGCATTTGCAATTAATGAAGCAACTTGTAACTGACTCAAGCTAATTGATGCATTAATATGACATTTTAATAATGGTATTGGACCAGTTATAAGCCTTGGTAATTGTAATGCAAGTTGTATTATTTTTGGAAGTAAATGTTGAAAAAATATTTCAGTTTCACCTTCTTCCATTACATCAAAAAAAAAATTATGTAGTGCTTTAAAATCCCATCTCAGGGCATATTTATCATTGTAAGAAAATATTGCTGTTTCTAGTTGTGAAACAGAAACAAAATTTTGTAATAATGCTTCTTGAATTACTTCCCATCTCAATCGAAATTCACGTGGTTTATTTTCCTGTTGTTAAACGAAATTATTAACATAAGAAATAGCTAGTTGTTGATTAAATTTGATGATGATAAACTTACATGTTCAATTGGATAAAGACTGTGTTTTGAATTTGGCATTCTGACATAATTTACAGACCATTTGTCAATTGGATTTGTTGGATATGGTTTCGGTGGTCCTCGATTATCAAGTGGTAACTAAAAATGTAATTATTAATATTTTTGTTTTATCAAATTTCGATGATGTATTGATATTTACACGAAATAAAACAGCATGAGTGTTTGATGGTACAATTGGTGGATGTTGTTGCAAACCAAAAGGTCCAAGACCTTTGTGAATTTCATCCATACTAATGCCTTTCCATTCTGGTGTGTTGTCTGATAATTCTGGCTCATTTTGATCAACATCAAATGCTTCAAATGATAATTTTAATAATTATATAAATTTATATTTTTAATTAACACTTGATTTATTACCTTCATCATAATTTGGTGATGGAATTGAATCTAATGTTTGATCATGATCAGAAAATATATCTGGTGATTGGGGACCTTCATCAAGTGTCAACAATGATTCTGCCATGTTTATCTTTAAAAAATCAACAAAAATAATAACCAACAATTTATTATCAATAACATTTATAAATATATATTTATAAATTATAATTACTCTTGTTTTTATCTGCCAGTTTGTTGACAATTATTATCCAAAATATATTTTGTTTATTATTTAATTAATATCATTACAGTTAATTTTTTTTACATGTTTATTTGTCAAATAAAACAACTTGTTATTATTGAGTTATCATTATTTTTTTTATTGAAAATAAACTAGTTGTTTATAAATGAATAAAAAACAAACAACAACAAATTTATTTGAGCTTGTTGGCAGCACTGGCCAGTACTCCAATAGTCCATCGACCAACACACATGCAAACATGTTGATATGTTCATGTTAACATTTCCATTTAATTTTAATTCCAAAAATTTAATTAACAATTATTATTAACTCAAAAAAAAATTAAATGAAACCTTTCAAACTTAATTTTTTGATTATTAAATTAAATTGTTTATTAATAATTCCAATTAAATAAATTACAATTGAATAAATTACAGGTCATTTTTTTTTATATATAAAAAAAAACAGAAAATATAATCAAGTTAATTAATTGATTAAAAAATTGAATGTGTATTATTTAATAAAAAAGAAAAATTAATCTTTCACATTGTTATTACTAGTTTATTTATAATAAAAAAAATGTTTTATATTAAAATTTAAGCTGGTTTATCTTTATTTTCAACGATCCAGTAATGTTTTTTAACAGCAGGAAGAGGAATTCTCTCGTGGCTGTGTTTTTTAATGAGCTAAAAATATCGAAAAATAAATAAATTTAATATTTAGAATAATTAATTAATGTGTTGTTATATTTTTACCTTTGATATGAGATCTTTAGCACCAGGTGTTATTTGAATTGGCCATTTAATTTGAACACTTTTTATTTTAGAATATGTTTCTTGTTGAGAATCACTCAAAAATGGTGGACGTCCAACGAGAAATTCATAGCATAAAATTCCCAGACACCAATGATCAATAAAAATATTATAAGTTTGACCTTGAACAATTTCTGGTGGCAGGTAATCAAGTGTTCCACATAATGTATTACGTCTAATAAAAAAAATTAACACGAACAATCAACATGACAACTAGATAAATAAATTTCGAAAATATTAAACTTACTTTGATGATGGTGCATGAACAGACCAACCAAAATCAGCAAGCTTGATATTACCATCAGCATCAATCAACAAATTTTCTGGTTTAATATCTCGATGAATAACATTATTTTTGTGACAAAAAATAAGAGCATCAGCAACTTGATAAGTGTACTTTGCTGACCTAAATAATAACGTTAATAAAATTAGAAAAAAAATAAAAATATTACTTTAATTTAAGTGGATATTTAAATACTAACAAATGCTCATTGAATCTTTCATTAGGTTGTCGTTTCATTTCTTTATACAGTTCACCATTTGCAGCAAATTCAAGTACTAAAAAAATTTTTTTTTCATCATGAAAATACGTTAATAGCTGAAGAATATTTGGATGTCTTAAATGTGATTGAATTTCAATTTCACGTAGTGCTTGTTTTTCTACACGTCCATTGACTAATTCTGATTTGTATAGAGTCTTCAATGCCACCATGTAGTGAGTTGTTTTTTCACGAGCTAAATAAACACGTCCAAATTTACCACGACCAAGTGGTGCACCAATTTCAAAATCATCAAGACTCCATGTATAACTAAAAATCAGTAGTATATTTAATTATTTTGTTGATAAATCATATGCGTTTATTTATTTATTTACCTGCCACCAGAACCTTCAATGTGTTCCTCCATGGCATTCATTATTTTGACAACACCAGGACGATGTTGATCTGATACAATTTTTGGTATTTGAAACCTTCCAAGAGCTGTTGTCATTTTAATTTTATTTATACAGCTTTTAATCAACAAATTATTTTATTATTTTGACAAAGCTTACAACAATTGTTATTGTTTATAAACTTGAGCAAAAAATTATGTTTTTGGACTCCAATAATTGTCAGGTTTGTTGTTGATTAACTAAAAATAATTTGAGTCGAATTAAAAACAAATACTTTTAATTAATTATATCAATTAATTAATGGAACATTTGATACAATTTGATAAACAACAACACACACTTTAACGGACAAATATATTTCAAATATTCAACAGATGACAAAAAAATTAATAAAAAAAAAAAAAAACAAGGCATCTGTAGTTCCCTCCAAAACTTTGATTTTTTGAATAAATAAATTATAAAAAAACTTTTAAAATTAATTATAAAATACCTTATTGACACAAAAATATTTTATTATCTAAAACAACATGAACATTTATTATTTAATTGATATAATTAAATTAATATTTTTTAATTAATACTGACATGGCAGCCATTTATTTTTTTTTAATTTTTTATGGAGAACGCCATGTTTAATATGGTTGACCTAAAAATGCACTTTTTGTTTGACAGATGGTGCTACACTCACTTCTTGGCGGTGAAATTTGAAACTTAATATTCAATAATAAATAATTATTTAAATAATTTAGTAGAAAAATAAATTCTTAAATCAAATTAAAAGAGAAATAATTAAAAACAAAAAATATTGAAATAAAAAAAATTATTTTTATTTAATTTTACAATTTATTTTTAATTAATTTTACAATTTATTATTAATTAATTTTACAATCTGTTTTTAATTAATTTTTACAAATAATAAAAAAAAATGATTAGACACCCACACATACATATTAAAATATGTACAATAATTGATTTAATTATTTAAAAAAAAAAAAAAAAAAATTTAAATTATTTATATTTACAATTATTTTTATAAAATTTATATAAAAACAAAATTATAATTTTTTTGATGCTATTATAACGTTTCCATGTTTTTCAGGTGATGGATTTGCAAATCCAAAATATTTATCAAACAATTCATCATTAACAAAAAGTGTCATTTTTGTTTGTCGATTTTTTACATGATTAATTGTAAAATTTTTTATGTGTTTTGTTACACTAGTTCCAATGACATTTAAATGCTCAATATCATAATTTTTACGAAGAATATTTTTAACACAAGCATCATTAATTTTATCACATCCTTGACAATCAAGTCTTTTAAGATTGACCAATCTACAAGTAAAATCATTGTCAAAATGAGTCAATCCAATGACTGAAAAATCTTCTAAATTTCTTATTAATGAAAGCTGTTGAATAGCACATTTTGATAGTTGACTAGAATTTAGGTAATTCAATTTAAGACATTTTATTCTTGTACAATAAAGTGCCATTGAAATAAATATACAATTTTTTATATTTATTGTACGACTCAAGTTGACATACTCCAAGCCCATGAGACATGAAATTGATGACTGATTTTCTGGTAAATGACAACCTTCAAGACTCAAACGAGTCAAACGACAACAGTGAGCTATACTTTTAAATACTTTTTTATCAATTACACAATTTTCAATTGTCAAACTAGTCAAACGATCACTCAAGTCATTTATAATCTAAAAAAAAAAATTAATTATTATTAATAAAAAAAAATAAAACAGCTAGAAACATGATTTTAAAAAATAATTATATATACTTACAGTAGAAAATTTGTCAGACAAAAGTAGCCCAAAATCATTTGGAATTAGTGTTAAATTTTTAACTCCAAATGGAAGATTTTTTAATAATTTAAAACTCCCAGCATCACGTGGATAATTTAAAATTTCAATTTCTTTCAATTTAAACATTTCTTTAAAAACATTGTAGCAATTTTTTTTATTATAATTTTTTAATTCGAGTTTTATGGTTCTTAAATTTTCACAGTTTTTACGCAACACTGGAAGAATTTCAGAATCATAAGATGAATCTAGTGTTAAGCTTTTTATTCTACTTCCGAATAATAATAGAGTCTTTTCAATCATAATTTGCTGAATTAAACAGGGATCCATTTGTTTTTTAATATGACGGTCATTTCGATTGCATGTCTTGAGATATTTTAAGATACCTTTTTTCACTGTTACATCTATTTTGCTGCATTCTGTAAATAAATATAAATAACAGAAATTAATATTCAAATATGATAGAAATTTTTTATTTAAATATGCTTGAGAATTAAAATAAATGGAGTATAAAAATACCTGTTTTTAGTTTGTCGACATCTTGTGAGTCCAAAGATGACAGAAGATCATTGAACCACGTGTACTCAAACATTTTTGAGTAACAATCTTTCAGCTGTCTAGTACGAGTGTCCTTTTTTTTATAATAACATTCGCCCTTTTTTTCAATTTCAGACAAGTTGATAAACATTAGACCCATATTAAACTTTATAATTTATTAACTGAATATTATTATACACAAAAAAATAATTATTAAAGTCAGTATAAATATTAACAAATATATTACAGTAATACTTGTGTCAGGGAGCAAGTTTACTCGGCGAAAGCTCAACAACAAGTGAGCCTGGCAGTCCTGGTATTTAGTCTGGTTGTCTGGTTGTCTTGAGAAAAAAAAAAAAATAATCCTCTACCAGCTCTGCCGTGGTTAACCATCACCACACATAGAAACTGCCTATAATTGTTATTTTTTTTTTCTACCCCCCAAGGCTCGCAATATAGTTTCTACCCCGCAAGGCTCAACAATATAGTCAAATAGAAACGGGATGTCAAAGGAATATTATTTTACTGCTATAGTTTATACTGTAGTTGTTTATTAACTTTTTTTTTTTTACAATGTGCAACTGGTATATCAAATGTCCGGAGATAATTTATTGATCATGAAGAAAAAAAATCAAAATGTAGAATTGATGAATTGCTTAATTTTTCTAGCATAATTTTCATTACAAAATATCCATTTTTTAGTTTAAATATCCCCTGGTGGAAAAAATCTCTCCAGATTTCTCCGGATGGTCTTCGGGTTTCTACGTAATTGAGACTTGCGGAGTTTACATACGAAAAATAAAAGAAAGGAAAAGAAAAGAAATCCGAAAAAACTCCGGATAAATATCTCCGGAAGTCTCAATTACGTATATAGAAATCCTGAGACCATCCAGAGAAAATCCAGAAAAAATCCGGAGAGATTATTTCTACCACGATCGAAAATTCGAAATTTTAAATTTATAGAAATTTCATTTATTGAATAGATTCATGCGCAGTTTCGACGTAGAAAAAAAATAAATCGACTCACGCCGAGTTTCTGTTCAAAACACACCGTTGGCCTAGTAACCGGTGGTGATAGATCTACCCTCTGGACAACAACAAATCAATCACCATGTAAAGGAGTATGAAAGAGAGAGGGAAAGAGGGAGAGGTCACTGCCACTATATCAAAAAGTCATCAACCTATAGAAAATAATAAACAATATTTTTATTGTAAAATTAATATTAAAAAATATGACTGAACATCGTGGTTCATCATTTGTTCATTCTTGTGTTAAAGTACCATTGGATCCATTTAGTCGTCAACCAACACCATCATATGAAAGACCAAGAATACAAAAACTTGATAAATCTAGTAATCGTAAAATTAATTTTACCTCACAAATTCAATCATCGAGACAACATCAACAAGACTCAAATCGTATTGAAACAACAAGCTCAGACGACAGTAATGTAGATACATTTATTGATTTTCTTGAAAGTATACCAGACTATGGTCAAGTTAATCATTTATCAAATGAACAATTTAAACAAAAATTAGATTACTTAAAAAGAAAACAACGTTTATTATTAAAAAATTTAAAAAATTGTTTTGACAATGACAATGATGATCTTGATGTTGATGAAAAAATTAATACTATTGATAACAAATCAACAATATTATTACCAACAACATCAACACCAAGTATACCTGATAAATCATCATACAAAAAATATGACAATGAAAATAGTGGCTTAAAACTTTTTGGTAAAAAATGTTATCTTGAAGATTCAAGAGCTGAAAGTCCATGGTTATGCTCATCAAATACATTTGCTGGTCTTGCAGAAGATCAAGATCTCCTAACTTACAGGTAAATTTAAAAAATAATAATTAATTTAAAATAAATATGTATTTTTTTATGATTCAAAAGGTCCAAAGATAAAGCAAGTAAAACAGCTCGTAATAAAGAAATATATTCTGCTGGTAAAAGTTGGAGTAATTGGAGTGAATCAAAAAGTAACAGTGACAATAGTGATACAGATAACACAGTTGAGACAAGAAGTTTACCATCAAGAAGTCCAAAAAGATGGCATCCAACTGTTCCAAAACCATTTACATTTGCATTGAGGTAATTAAATATTTCTACTGTAATTTTTAAAAATTAATAATGATTATATTTCTAGAGATGAAGCTGAAAAATACATGACTCAAACTGAAACAGAGACTGAGGAAAAATTAAAAGAAAAATGTGGTTTTAAAAAAAAAAAACGAGTGAGACCAATACCATTGACATCGAGAATACCATTGTATGATAAATTGATAGCAGCTAAAGAAGAAAGATCTAGAATAATACGTGAAGAGTCTGCTTGGAGTCTGATGTCACAGGTCAAGCCATTTAGACTTGAGTGTGATCGTCGAGCTGTTAAAATAATGAGTCGTTCAAGTCCTGAATTACGAACAAAAAAATTATCAAGCAGTAGATGTAGCTCAAGATTTAAAGCTAAACCAGTACCAAAAAATTTATTTGGCACTGAGATATATGATCGTATGCTTGAGGATGAATATTTTAGACAATTACAAAAAAAAATAAGAGCAGCTGAGCTTATGAAATCATCATCATTACCACCATCAATGGCTCGACGAGAAAGAATAAAATCAGCAACATCAAGTGGTCCACGATCACGTAATTGTACAAATAATGAATTTCAAATAAATGCTGATGATGAATCATCAAGTAGACTGTGTAGTTTAACACCAGCCATATCTGAAAGATCAAGATCTGCTATGACAGATTTATCAACAAGAGGAAGTAATTTAGCTGCTATTTTAAGGTGTCAAGCAACAAGGTATAAATATTATTTTTATTTTATCTGTTAATAGTACATTTAATTATTGTTTATTTATTTATTTAGAGATAAATTTGAACGTGAAATTAGAGAAAGAATGGAGGAGAAGGCCAAGGAATATGCAATGAAAATGAGAAAAACTTTGATAAGTCGTAAACCAGCTTGGAAAGAAATGAGAACAGCTGCAAAGTATATAAATTAAATTATAAAAAATATATTAATAAAATTATTATATTAATAATTATTATTATTTTATAAAAATTAAAGGAATGAACATTCAAGAGAACTTGATTTTCGAGTATCATTACGTAGAGATGAAGCAAGAGAACAAGCTGAACGTCATCGTCTAGAAATGGAAATGATGTTGACTAGAGTTACACAAATTCCAACTCTATTTGAACGTCATTCTCAGGTAAATAATAACCCTGGTGGAAAAAATTTCTCCGGATTTTCTCTGAATTTCTCCGAGTTTCTCCAGATTTCTACGTGATTGAGACTCTAAAGAGAAATTTTTATCCAAAAAAATCCAGAGAAAATCCAAAGAGATTATTTCTCCAGTGAAATAATAACAATTAAAATTACATTCATATAAAATATATACTAATTTTTTTTATAATAAAATTAATCAGGGTTATCAAACAATGCGTCAATTACAATCACGAGTATTAAAATTAGAACGTAAAAAAAAAAAACGTAAAAAGAAAATTGATAATTCAAGTAGTTTAGAATCTGATGATTGTCATTCGAATTTGTTGAATTTACCTGATGAACAAATGATCCGAGTATCACCGGGACAATCATCAAAGTCATCTGGTTCAGTTGTAAATAAATTTCCATCATCATCATCACAAACACCCGAAAGAAATAAAATTAAAAGTACACGTGGAGGATTGAGAGTATCAATCAATGAAAAAGCTGAGTTAATTCAAGATGACGAAGATGATGATGATGATGATGATGATGATGATGATGATGATGATCGATACACATGTCCAAGTGATGAAAAAAGTTCAACAATATTTAATAACAATACTACATGATTCAAAAAAATATCATAACTTGCAAAATTAAAACAAAGGATAATTAAATATAATTCAATGGAAAAAAAAACACTCAATTGATTATATAAAAATATCACTATGTAATTTACTATTGAAACATTAATTAAAAAGGTTATTATTATTCATGAATATAAATAATCTCGGGTTCATTCATTTTTAAATTTAATTTTATTGATTATTCTAAATATATCTGTTTAATTGGCATTTATTTATAAATCTATAAGTATTGATGTTGAAGGTTTAATCTGGCGTATAGAAAAGTACGTATGCAGGTACATCTACAACTAGGAGATATTACATGGACCAGAAAATGAAGATTTAGTATTCAATTTATTTTTTAAATAAATTTTAATTTTTTTATGACAAAAATAATAATACAAGAAAAAATGAAACACCATCTATTCTCCGTACAGTCTATTCTTTAATTGTGTTTAATATAAAATCAGTGTATTCAGATACTTTTGTATAGACACCAGGTAAACCAGCACCACAATTACGTGTACCAAAACTGACAATTCCATGTAAAACAAAACGTGGATTATTTTGATATAATGATGGTGATTGTAATGGACCACCACTGTCACCATTACAAGAATCAATACCACTTGCTCCACCAGCACACAGTTGTTTATGCCATATTTGTGTTTTATTTTGATACATTATTGCACATTGTTCATTATCAACAAGTGGAATATTTATTTTCAATAAATCAAGACTACCAGTATTGTATTCTGTTCTACCCCATCCAGTAACTGTTAATTTTTTTTGGCTAATACGTGATGCTGTACCAATTGGTAGACATATTGGCCGGACATTTAATGGACGAAAATCAATCTCACCATCAACACGAATAATACCAATATCATTTTGTAATTTTGTTTTGACATAGCCTGGATGATATGCAATATTTTCAATACCAAAATCTTGATATTTTTCAGCACATATATCTTCTAGACCATCAGGATCATGATCACAATCACGTTCTGTACTGAGATCATGTTCACCAACTCTAACACCAATCAATTCAGCATCTAAAATTAATTTAATTATTATTAAATAATAGAATAATAATTATTTTATTTTATAAATATTTTAATTACTTGAGGGTAGTTGAGTTACACAATGTGCAGCAGTTATAATATATTTTTTATTAATTATTGTACCACCACAACGAAAATCAGTTTTACTTCCAATACGATAAGCTAATAGTGCCATCCATGGATAATCAAATACACCAGTTTTATTTCCACCGACAATTTTTGGTTGATTTATATGACCACATAATTGATGATCAAGAAGACGAAGATTTTTATGTCCTGTTACATCTGGTGATGCTGATGTATCAAGTGGCAATGGTGGGTAGTAATTTGATGTTGTTGGCTCTTCTGTTGTTGATGTTGATGCTTGCCAAGTCTATTAATTTATGTATAAAAAATTAATTGGCATCAATTGATGATTGTAAAGTAAATATAATTTTATTATTTTTACCTTTTTTAATGGACAGCATACTTTTGGTGTTGCACCATCAAATCCACACTGTGATTGACGCAAAAGTTGTAGTTCACTTTCAATACGTGGACCTGGTTTTGTCAGTACTTCCATTAAAGCTGGACAAATTCGCAAGTTTATACATTCACCTGGTTGATTACATGGTGTCTTACAAGTTTCTTCTAGAATTAAAAATTTATTTCATGATTTAAACACTGTTAACTTGAAAAAAATTTATCAACTATATTTTTTGTTTTTAAATTATTATTTTTAATATTATTATAATGTTTTCAAGGTATTTATTTAATTGTAAATTATTTATTTTAAAAAATCATACTTACGTGCATCGACAACACTTGTAAAAATAATTCCAATTATTATTATTAAATTCATTTTTAAATCAAACACAGTGGTATAGTTATTTTCTTTGATAAATTTTTTAATTTTATTATTTTGTGGTTTATTTATTTATCAACATATTAATTATTTGTTTATTATAAACAATTGTGGTTTTTTCATTTAATATTTTAAACATACAGTATAGTTGTTTGTGAAAATAATTTTATATGATGCGTTGCAAGTTGCAACATATCAAGTTTTAGATACCGGTTCTGATGAGATTAAAGAATAATATTTTTTTACACTGCCATCTGCAACTTGTCCTTGATAAATCATGTGTCTTATTAAAAATTATATTTTTATTATTGTCTCATGATTATTATTTTTTTATAATTAAATATTAAACCCGGAAATGTATATTTTTTTTTTAAATATAATGCTGTTTTCTTTTGATAATTATCTTGTAAATAAATAATTGAAAAATTGTTTGTTTTATAAAAATTCCATTTAAAAATATTTATCAAATAAATAAGGTCGAATGTCGAATAATACTGATGATTTATCAACTTTTTTTTATCAAAATAAAATGTATATTTATATTCTTTTTTCGATTACTCGTTTTAAATATATCAATAATTACGGAAAACTGTGCCAATGATAATAAAAACTATCGCAATTTTTCATTTAAAAATTACAAAATAGACTGATAAAAACAAGATGATGAAAAACCTTGACCTCTCCAACTCTTGACCAACAGAAAATAAAAAAATAAACAGCCAATGCCTTTAATATTTTTTCTTGATCATAAAAACCTTCATCATGAACGAAAATTTTGGAGATACTGTGCTACTGCAGGATGCAATAATATTACGCAAATTAAATTATGTTTAATTGAAAAAATGGGCTTGCTTACAGACAATACATTTTTTTATTATGCCCCTCATTAAAAAAATCTCATAGAAACCACTGAAAACGTCCAAAATCCAAACGCACATCAAATTTCATTGATATTATTTTTTTTTTTATAAGCATTTGACATTTGATGTGCATTTGGTGGTTTTTCGTGGTTTCTATGAGGTCTTTAGACGCTAATGTATCGAATGAAACTATCACAAATCAATTTATATAAAAATATACACTTATAAGATCCCTTGTTTTATCGAATACTAAAACATTGGATAGATTTATATATAATGCTGCAGTCCCTTATCTAAACTATGTCACGAAGGAAAAAAAAATTAATTTAATTTATTATTTTTTAATTATTTAAAAAAAATTCTATTATGCTGTTTTAGAAATTAATTGTTTTTCATTTAAATAAACAATTTTTAAAAAAACACAAAACGAATGAAATTGTAATAATTATTTAAACACCCTGGCTCCGTTTTTCTTCGATTTTTTTTCGATTTTACAACCTCGGAGAAATTCGAAAAAAATATCCGATAAAATCAAGAAATATCGGAGAAAAATTTCACCAGCGAAATAATAAAACGAATAAAAAAAAAAACGTACCGATAAAATTATTTTTAAAATTCATTATTTTTTATTTAAATAAGCATTTAAAAAAAAAAAAAAAATGTTACATAATTTTTAGAAAAAAATATTGTTTCAATAATAATAATACATGTGATGTGAAATTTATGGTCTCATATTTCTGCGTATCCATTCGGTAAAATCCCAGACTTTAGTATACACACCTGCAAAAAAAAAAAAAAAAAAAATAGAAATAAAAAAAATTGAATAAATAATAAAATAAATTGCTAAAAAGATATGTAAAATAATTACCACTAAAGTCTGGCATTCCACATGGATGTGGTCCAAATGAAACAATTCCAACAGCCGTCCATCTAGCAATATTATCAGCTGTTCTTTCAACAGACATAAGTGGACCACCAGAATCACCACGACATGTGTCTTTACCTTTTTCACTACCAGCACAAATTTGACTATTACGTAAATTAATACCATGTGCACCATAAACTCTTTCACATTTATCACGTGAACTTAATGGTAATGATACTTTTAATTTAATATTTGATTCACTACGATTTTCAGTTTTGCCCCAACCAGCAACCCACAATGTTGATGCAATATTATCACTTGTCGGCAAACAAATTGGTTTAATATAATCAGTAAATTTTACATCTTGTGATAATCTTAATAGCGCAATATCATTCATTTGATGTTTATTTGTTGGAGAATAATTTTCATGTACAACTGTTTTTTCAATATCAACATTAACAACTGGTGGTGCACATACAACTGAATTATAACCATCTGATATACAATCTGGATTTGTAGATGTATCATATTCACCAAGTCTAACTGATTTTAAACTCCAACTTTTTGGTAAATCTTTACCAACAATACAATGTGCTGCTGTCATTACATAACGACTACTTATTAATGCTCCACCACAGCTCAATGTTTTTCCAGTAGCTAATAAAACAAAAAACAAATAAATTAATAAATTAATTAAAAAATCATAAATAATAAAAAATAAAATAATTACGTTTTGTATATTCCAACAATGCCATCCATGGAAATTCATCAAGTTGAGTTTTTTCACCGCCAACAATTCTCAATGATAAATCACGTCCACATTCAGTTGGTAATAAATTTTCATTATTTGTTTCTTGTACTATTTGACCATAATTATCTGGTCCATTAAAAAATCCATTTGGTTTATTTTTTCTACCATCATTATTATTAAAACCATTGTTATTATTGTCATTAAATATTCCACTATCAGCATCATTATTACTATTAAATCCATTATCAAATGGTCTTTGTTGATTGTTGAATCCATTGCCATTATTAAAGCCATTACCATTATTAAAACCATTACCATTATTAAAACCATTGCCATTATTAAAACCATTACCATTATTAAATCCGTTATCATTTGGTCTTTGTTGATTGTTAAATCCATTATTAAAATTAAATCCATCATTGAATCCATTATTATTTGGAACTTGTTGATTATTAAAACCACCATTACCAGGTACATTAAAACCATTATTATTACCACCAGATGTTTGTCCATTATTTGGTAAATTATTGTTGTTGTTATTGACACAACAAACAAGTGGATTATTACCATCAAAACCACATTTCGATGAACGTACAAACTGCATTGCTCTTTCAGATCCAGATTGAGTTAATAATATGTTGACTAATGGTGCACATTGACGAATTGGTATACAAATACCATTGTTACCTTCGGGATTTATACATGAATCTGACCAATTTTCTGTTAAAATATTATAAATTAAAATGAAAATTAATTATAAGCTTTGAAAAGATATTGGATTTTTAATTAATTTTTTTTTTTTTATACTTACGTGATGATGTATTTTTAAATAAAAATGCCAACAGTACGATTAACAGCTGGCAATTTGTTAAAATCATTTTAAATGATTATTGAGAATTTTTATTGAATTTTGGGATGAGTAGTTGATAGTCAAGAGCAAATGTAAGACTGTTGGGAATTATGGTTTAATCATTTAGTGGTAATAAGTGAGGAAGACGAGTGTTAACATCATCAGGGTCAACTGGATATCCCCCCACTATGATCATTCTCATCATCACTATCACTTTTCAATTTTTTTAATATTTGCATTTGTCAATCTGGAAATAACACATTACTCATTCAATTTAAACAAATTATTATTCATTAATTGTAAAAATAATTAGTGGAATTATTTTTTTAAAAAAAGTAAATAAAATATAAATTAAAATTTATAATAATAAATAGTATTTTATATTTATAATAATAAATAATTATAAATTTTTTTAATTTATTATAAATAATAATAAATAATTAATATATTGTGACAAAAAAAAAAAAATATATTCTTTTTATTCTATTTTTATCATATTTTAAAATAACAAATAAAAATATGGGAAAAAAATTTATATGATTTGATTTTTTATTTAGCGTACTTTTAAAACTGATTAAATATTTAATTTTAATTATTTACAGTACATTTAAAAGAGGCCACAAGTGGCCAAACCAACTGTCTATATAAAAAAAATTTAAATTTTTTAAATATATATTTTTTTAAAGCTGTTAAAATTGTCGAGATTTCATTCTTATTTTTTTCCTCAATTTGATTTTTTTAAACATAATTATTAAAAAAAAAATATATTTCGATATATTATAAATTTTTTAAAGATAAAATAGAAACAGCACTTGATAAAATAAAATACAAAATAAAATATGTTCCAATGAAAACCTGAAGATGTCATGCAAGTATCCAACTCCCGGTAAAAAAAAAATTGCTCATAGAACGTAACGTAAAAAATTATTGTTCATTTTGAAAATACAACAGGCAATTATATGATTTTTCTCATTTTTTTAATTTACTATTTAAAATTTTCAAAATAATATATGAAATTTTGAAGCCACGCCTTAATAATCTTCTTTCTTGACCAATTATACACACAAAATTAACTCAACCTTCATGATTTTCAAAAAATATTTTTTCTTTCTTTGTCGTGAAAAATAAAGAAATAGTAATTTCGTTAATATTTTTTTATTTTTTTCGACCGAGTTAAACAGGACGAAGAAAATGTCTGATAATCTTTTTCGATTTTAATATATCTACTTATATAGATTTTCTGTTTTTTTTTAAAAAAAAACCCATTCATTCCGTTGTACATATACTCATCATCATCATCATTATCATAAATAAACATAAATTAAAAATATTTGACGTTTCCAAAGATTTTTTAGCAAATCTATATCATTAGAAAAATAATTCTAAAAACTATCAAATTTTAATTTATTATTTAATTATTATAATAAATTAATATTCCAATGCATCATTTTATCATTTTTAAAAATCCATATATAAATACAATCCAACCTGAGCATGTGTATGCAAATACAATATGTTTTTTTTATTTTTCTTTATTTTCAATAATATTTATTTTAAAATACGGTGTTTCATATTGTTTTACATCAGGTATTAATGAATGAATGCTGATTTTCAAAAGTTGTCTTCGTTGACTTGATATTTTTGCTGCTTTTTTGACAAAATTAGCAGTCAAACTTGTTGCTAAGTCAAGAATAAGTTGCTCAATTTTTCGTGAATTTTCAAGAAGTTTCGTGACTGAAACATCAGTAATTTTATTGCTTCGTGGCAAAGATAATTTTACTATATTTTTGAGCAATTTTATTGAAGAATCAGTGATGTTACTGTGACCATTTAAATAAATAATTTGTAAATTATTCATCTTTGAAAGTGCTACTACACCGTTATCGGTTATCTGAGCACAATTAATAGTTAACACTTCTAATTCTTTGATGGTATTGGCAATAGTATACAAAGTATCATCTTTAATAAAGTAACTTGTTAAATCTAATGACTTAATATTTTTAAACCAATCTCCCAGATAAGGAGGTTTTTTAAGATATTCATTATGGTTGAAATAAAATGACATTTCATTATTATTGAAATACTTGAATGAATTTTTGGAATCTCGTACACCAGCAACTTCAAATTTTTTCATGACTTTCAGTTCACGAATCACCTGAGAAAACAATAATTATAAATAAGTATTTTAAAAAAATAAAAAAAAAACTTTTGATTTTTTATATAATAGATTAAAAGTTACAACTTACACAATCAAATTCTTTTGGATAATCACAGCTTTCATCCAAGTGATTGACAAAATTCAACAAATTCAGTTCAGTCAATGTACCAGCAACGTTTTTCAATGAATTTATTAAAGTCACAGGTATTGATTTACCTTTCATATTTTCAAATATAATTGTCAACGATTTTAGTTTAGATAGACGTGTAAATGTATTGGATAACATTGTATCGTCAATATCGATGAATCTCACTCGAAGTTTCTCGAGGTTTGGACAATAATCATTGATAATTGGCACTATGTTACAACGATCATAAGCTGTCAAGTCTAATGTTTTTAAATAACGACCACATTTATCAAGCAGTGACTTTAAAAAATTTAATTTTCCATCAACTGTTTGATATTTTTTTAAACAACATGGAAGTTCATGATATCGCCAGTAAGTTAATTCAAGTTTTTTGACATTAAACCAAGAATAATCAAGGGCTCTTTTCCATTTTTTGCATACTAAAAGAATAAATTAATATACCATAAATAAATAAATAGTTTTTTATAATGAAATAATTTATATGTTATAATTATCATACCCATTGCAATTTTTGGTCTCTCACATGCTGGCACATACATGAATATTTCAGCCAGGCAATCATCATTAACACGCTTCATTATTATCTGTGCTGCAATTTTAATATTTTTTTTATTTTGTTTTATTTGTTTATTTAGTAGCTTTATGCCTTCAGCAAGATCTTTATTTATTTGTCTCATACTCATACGTTTCCATCTTAATATTTTAATTTTTCCACGACTTTTTGAACATTCAGTCTTATCATCATTAACAACATGGTCGATTGGTGCTGGTGTTGAACTTTGAGCAATTACTGAACGAGGACGTAGTGGACTTGATTCTAATAGTATTGCATTTTTTATATTTTTTTTATTTTGTGTATTTAGCTTCATGCATTTAGCAATACCATCTCTACGTGTTTTGCTTGATAGCCTGAGTGATCTACGAATTGGTGCTGGTTCTGGTGTTGAACCTTGAGCAATTACTGAACGCAGACGTCCCATTTTACTTTGACGATGCCTAACTTTATATAGGAATTTTCTATTATCTAAAAAATAATTTTACTATTAGTACATATATATAAATAATTTATGTTGTCAAATTTAATACCTGTTTGATGGTTATGTTTATTAGCAATTTGTAATTGATGAATAATTGTCTGTTGTTGTATTTTCAAAATGAACAAGAATTTTTTTTTTATACTTTAAATTGTTTTTGATCACTTGAACTTTTAATTGGTATATCAATATCACTTTCCTAATAAACAATCATTTTTTAATAAATATACAAAACATGACTGAAATATAATAACATATAACTTGTTTATACCCCCACTGTAAATCCAAAAAGCCATGATTTTTTCCAAAAAAAAAAAAAAAAAAAAAAATAGTCAATCTGAAAAAAATCTCTCTAAATGTGTTCGAATTAATTAATTGTGATTATGCTAATGATAATTATGAAAATTTATTATTTTAAATGATTAATTAAACAAATTACTATTGTTTAAAAATAATTAACAATAATGAATTTGTTAAATATCTATTTTATAAAAAAAAATAATTTTTTTATTTTTAATTATAAAATTATTTTTGGTAGTCATTATTAATAATAAAAAAAAATTTAAATGTAAATTTTTTTGTTTTATTTTATAAAATAATTGTTAAAAATTGAAATTATAAAATAATAATTGTTTTTAATATTTAAGTTATAAAAAGTTTCGTTATTTAAATAATCAATTCAAGCTATTATTATCATTTAAAAATATTTTCTTTTTTTTTTATTATAAATTGCTCAAATTATCAATTAAAATTTGTAAATTTTTTATTATTTAATTATTATAATAAATTAATATTCTAATGCATCATTTTATCATTTTTAAAAATCCATATATAAATGCAATCCAACGTGGGCATGTGTATGCAAATATACTATGTTTTTTTTATTTTTCTTTATTTTCAATAATATCTATTTTAAAATACGGTGTTTCATATTGTTTTACATCAGGTATTAATGAATGAATGGTGATTTTCAAAAGTTGTCTTCGCGTTAACTTGATATTTTTGCTGCTTTTTTGACAAAATTAGCAGTCAAACTTGTGTAGTGTAGAAGAAGGTACTCAATTTTTCGTGAATTTTCAAGAAGTTTCGTGACTGAAACATCTCTAATTTTATTGCTTCGTGGTAAAGATAATTTTACTATATTTCTGAGCAATTTTATTGAAGAATCAATGACGTTATTATGACCGTTTAAATAAAGAATTTGTAAATAATTCATCATTGAAAGTGCTACTACACCGTCATTTGATTTAATTTTTCATAACTTCAAATATAATTGACAAAGATTTTAGTTTAGATAGACGTGTAAATGCATTGGATAACGTTGTGTCGTCAGTATCGATGAATCTCAATCGAAGTTTCACGAGGTTTGGACAACAATCATTGATAATTGGCACAATGTTACAATAACCATAAGCTGTCAAGTCTAATATTGTTAAATAACGACCACATTTATCAAGCAGTGACTTTAAAAAATTTAATTTTCCATCAACTGTTTGATATTTTTTTAAACAATTTGGCAATCCCTGATATCGCCAAGTTAATTCAAGTTTTTTTACATTAAACCAAGAATAATTAAGGGCTCTTTTCCATTTTTTGCATACTAAAAGAATAAATTAATATACCATAAATAAATAAATAGTTTTATATAATGAAATAATTTATAATTATCATACCCTGTGCAATTTTTGGTCTCTCACATACTGGCACATACATGAATATTTCAGCTAAGCAATCATCATTAACACGCTTCATTATCATCTGTGTTGTAATATTTTTTTCGTTTTTTTTTTCTTGTTTATTCAGTAGCTTTTTGCCTTCAGCAAGATTTTTTCTTAATTGTCTCACATTCATACGTGTCGGTTTTGCTAGTCTAATTTTTCCACGACTTTTTGAACATTCAGTCTTATCATTATTAACAACATGTTCAATTGGTGCTGGTGTTGAACCTTGAGCAATTACTGAACAAGGACGTAGTTGACTTGATTCTAATAGTGTTGGATTTTCTATAAAAAGAGAATGACCTAAAATTTCACGTTGATGCTCCATTTTATATATTATTTATTATCTAAAAAATAATTTTACTATTAGTACATATACCTATATAAATAATTTATGTTGTCAAATTTAATACCTGTTTGTCTAATATGAGCAGGGTGTTCACCATAAGCACCATTCCTTTTTTAAAATTATCAATTACTTAATTTTTTTTGTTTTTGTTGAAATGATTTTATTTTTATTGTTTTCTAAAAAAAAATGAGCAATTTACAATCTGTCAGGTGTCAACCTGTACCTGTCAAAAAATTTTAAGGATAAGGTCTCAAAACAGGATAAGCAAGGATAAGGTCATCGTCATGCCATCTGTGTTAAAAAAAAAAAAACTGAAGTAAAGAAAATAAAAAAATTTATAAATTTAAAATAACGACTGACTAATAATTCTTGTTGTTAAAATAATAATAAATTTTCATAAATAATAATAATTAAAATAATAACAAGTATAACATTATGAAAGTAGGTCAATGATCGGGTAACCAAAGTGACAGTTTTCATGAATGAATCATACATTATTTAAATGAAATAAAATTTCAAAAAAAATATCCAACATTATGCAATATAAAAAAAAGTATAAATTGGAATTTGAAAAGTTCATTCGAGCGAAGGATCTAGCACTCTTAATCTCCTTTTAAAAATTACAAAGAGTGCTGCAAACTCATCTCGCTCTAAAAGTAACAATACACAATGATCCTAAATAAAAAAAAAAAAAAAAAAAAATGCAACACAAAACAGACAATACACACTTGTTGCCAGGAATATAATCCACTTTCTGCTTTGACCAGGATTCAACTGGCTCCTATATATGAAAATAAATTTAAAAAAATTTTTTTTTCTTTTCTAAAGCTCATCATTGGTGATTCATCACCACCACTACCACTACCTCCATCACCGTCATCATCATCATCATCATCTAGAAATCCTTCATCATATTTTACTTCATCTTCTTGTATATTATTTTCAAATGATTCCCCTGAAGAACGTGCCCTCCAGTGCTTCATCAGGTTGCACATATATGCACACAACAAAACACACAAAGTGAAAGGGGAGAAGTACCTGATTTAAAAATAAATAAAAAATAAATAAAAAAAACACCGCATTAAAAACAGAAAAGGATAGATTTGAAAAAAAAGTTAAATGCCAGAGTGGGATAACAAGTATTAAATCTAAAACTGGTGGTCTCTGTGTGTGTTGCAGTAAAATAAAAAAAATATATGATCATCTTTGTTGCAAAAAAAAAAGGACTAAGCTGTTGTTGTTGTTGTTGTTGTTGTTGTTTTATAATATAAATAGAAAAGAGGGGAACACATTGCAAAGAAGGAGATGATAAAAAAGATGCAAAAAAGAAAAAAACCGAAAGGTAGACTAAAGAATAAAATGGATGGTTTGAAAAATAATAAAAATAAAAAGTTTTCTCCTGGCTTGGTTGCTGAGAGAGGTATTGGACTAAACTCAGGTATATACACCTTAACAATTTATTCAAGACTTTTTTTTTTTATATTATGTCTTTCTTTTTAATGTTGTTTTCTTGCTCAAGCACATGATAGTCTTGCCAGAAGAGATATATCCCTCTCACCATGATCGTCCAGCAAGACGATGACGGTGGTTGTGTGTGGCAAACCACTAGTGAGCAGGAAAAATTAAGTCCCGCTTTTAGTCGTCGACATTCATCGGCATTGCACCTTCTTTCACTGCTCTCGCACAATATTTTTATTTATTTATTTATTAATTATTTTTTTTTTTCGTATTTAAATTGCGAAAAAAAAATTAATTTAAAAAACTTGTTTTTCGTTTAGATAATATCATTTTTATGATATTTTTTTTTTATTTCGAATCAGTGTTTCGATAACACACATTGGTGGATATATAAAAAAAAAAATGTTTCGAAATATTTAAAACGGTGATTGTATTAATTTTGCAATAATTGTGAGATAAATTTAATTGAATCTTGAATTTTATAGTGTGTGTTGAACTTGTTTTTTATAAATCATTTATGAAAAAAATTAAAAAAAAATATTGGCTGAGGATTTAGCTGTAGTCTCTTATTTTTATATGTGAAATTAGTTAGTTTATTAGTTGACTATAATTTTATTGAGAATTGTGACAAGTGGTGTATTTGTTTAAAATATTTTTTTAGAATTGTTAAATTTAGTTTTTTATTTTTTGGTATTAAATAATGCGGTAGGATGCAAAGCCAGGAAATACGAATCACGTACCTTGCCCTGGTGGCATTTAGCCTCCTAGGCGGGGATGTATATGCTTCGGCATTCACCCAGGTAACAAGTCTTCATCGACCAACACCAACAGCCGACAAATCTGGTAAGACATAGCAAATAATAAATATAATAAATATTATAAATTCCTCAAGAAATCATACATTCACTTTATTTTTTTATTTTATACTTGAACAAGTTTTTTATTTATCAATTTATATGATAATTGAAAATACAGTTTTAATTTAATTTATTTTTTTTTTTTATTTATCTATTTTATTGATTTATCTTTTTTTTTTTTTTTTTATTGACGTTTTATTTTTTTTAGAAAAATAGAAAAAGTCAAAGATTTTTAGACTTAAAAATTTTTTTTTTACTCAAAAAAATACGGAGAATTTTCCTGGAATTATATCTGGATTTTTCTCCGTAAATTCTTCATAATTTTTCGAATAAAATTGTATTTTTTTAGAATAAAAAAATCCAGAGAAATTTTTAAATTTTTTTTCATAATTTTGATGGATTTTTCGTGAGTTAAATTATTTTTTTTCTATCAGAGAAATATCTTAATTTTTCTCCAAATTATTCTCCATAATTTACCTGAATTTTTTCCATATAAACCTATTTTTTTCTAAACTAGAGAAATTTTTAACTTTTATAAATTTTTCTCCATAATTTTCTGGATATTTTCCATAATTTATCGATCACTTTTCACATTGATATCATTTACTTTTTACAAAATGATTTTTCAATGATTTCATGGGCATATACAAATAAGTATACCGGTGTGGAAAGTTTATAAAAATAACGACGACAACGTATGATGGTTTAAATTTCACAGGGGAAATCGAATCTCACTTTGTCAACTGTTAACATTTAAAAAAAGTAAATAATGTGTTGTATAATAATATTGATCTTTAACCAACTATTAAACCAACAAACCCATTTCATTATAATCAATTGAATTTCGCATTGATTTTTTTAATTGTATCATAAAATTTATGAAAAAATAAAAAAATAAAATATAGTGGACATTATACCACATTGAATTTCATCTAAACAAGATTTTTAATAGTTTTTTTGTGACTTATAGAAAGCACTTCCTTCTCGATGACACAAAATTACCGGTTTTTTTTTTTAAATGATTATTATTATATTTCACAGCTTCATACAGGTAAAAAAAGAAATGAAAAAAAATTTTTAAAAAACACTGGTCAAAGAAAAAAAGAGGATATTGGTAGAGAAAAATAAAATTGCAAAGAATAAGAAAAGATTTAATCGAAAAACGCGACTTCCGGGACGAGTACATGTATGTTGTTGTTTTTTTATTAAATATTTTTTTTTTACGCAACGATCGATTTCCATTGAATGGGTTAAACCATTTTGCGCAACAATATTATAAACGCAATCGCGTGTTTCACATTTGTAGGTGCGATGTTTTTCAAATTTGATTTTATAAATATTTAACCCACGCTGGTTGATGACGCACATATAAAATCCCATCGTCAGGAATTTATATAATACATAATTTGTTATTATTTTTTTTACTTTTTACAATGTAAAATAAAAAAAAAAGGTCAACTGCCTTTTTATTAAAACACTCGTAATATGTATACGTATACTTTTCCTGTATTTGATCACTGAATAATAATCGTGATTCAGTCATGCGAATATTATTTTTTTTCTTTTTAAATAACTAAAAATTTTAGCACCGTGAAATTTTATAAGGAAAGTATGCTTTATCATCGATAATCAGCGAAACTAATTTTTTTTTTTAATATTAATTTCATTTTATTAGAATTTTAATGTTGAGGAGTTTTTTTTATTTTTTGATTATTTGAAGATAACAAGTGTTTAATTTATTTAAGTATTGTTTAAATTAGAAAAATTTAATTTAAATAGGTTTTATGGAGTAGAGTATTACGTAGGTAATTATTTATTTATCGTGTTATTCATTTGAATTATTTATAAAAGAATATTTCAACTTTTATAATTTCATTTCTATTAATTTAATTATTTTGAGTAAATAAATATTTGAAAAATTTAATTGAATTTGTTTTAAATTTGAAAAATGTTATTTATTCAAACAATGATTAATTATTACACTAAAAAAAAATATTAATTTATAATATTATAAATAATAAATATTGTTAATTATTGATGAAAAAAAATTTGTTGAGTAAAAATTTGGAGTATTTTTTTTCAATAAAATTTGGAGTAATTTTAACAGAATTTATTTTTTAAAATTAAAATATTGTTTAATTGTATTTATAAAAATGATTTTTTGTTATTTTTTTTTTATTAATTTGTTTATTTATAAAATAAGATACATTAAAAAATTAATTTAAATTTAATTTTTTAAATTTTTTCTAGAGTTAAAATTAATTTAATAATTGTATTTTCAATTTTGGTTTTTTTTAAATATTCTTTAAAGTTATAGCATTATTTAAACAATTAATTAAACAATTGTATTATTTATTTAAATTATTTATAAAACCAATAATTATTTTTTTTTTCATTAAACTGTTAATATAGAGAAAAAAAAACATTTAAAAAATAATTTAAATTAATTTTTTTTTAGAGAAAACAATAATAATTAGAATACTATTATTTAAACACTAATTATTATTGATAAATTGATTGAAAAATTGTATAACTTATTTAGATTATTTATAAAACCAATAATTATTATTTATTCATTCTGTTCAATTTGTTTATACAGAAAAAAAAATGTTAGAAAACTGAATTAAATTAATTTTCTTCAGAAAAAACAATAATTCTTACTGATAAATTAATTGAATAATAATTATCAATAAACCAATGAAATAATTAAATTATTTATAAAAATAATATCTATATTTTTTAATTCAATCTATTCTAAAAAATTGGCTATTTTATTTCAAAAAAAAAATAAAACTACCATGTATAGACAATATGATTTTTTTTTGTTTTTTTTTTACTTTTTTATTACTAATGGAATTTCAGACTTGCATGGTTTCTTTTTTGTTAATTTTATATATATTATTATAATGATTATTTGCATCGTCCCTGATGGCCAAGGTCTACTGTGAATAAAAAAAATAAAAAATATATATCTGTCTGATGGATTTGTCTGATGGGTGAGAATGACTCAGAAAAATACGAAAGTATTTTTTATCTTTTTCATTATCACTCAATTTAATATATCCTCATCTTTTTTCATCTCATTTTATTTTTTAAAAACCATCACACTCACAAAATAACCAATTTTCGATGGCCTCTTCAATCTGCAGTTTATTCATGCACGCAGACTTGTTTTTGTGTCTTCCTCTTCTCATCATCATCATCATCATTTTGCATTCCTTTTCCCTTTTTTTTTTTTTTTTCATTTGATTCTCTACTCATCTCGTGATCTCTTTTAAATTTTTATAAAATAACGGAAAAATAAAATAAATAAATATATAATAATGAAAAAAATAAATAAATGATAATAAAAAAGAAAAATATTTTTTAAAAATTATATGAAGAAAGTTTGTTGGTTTAAATATGTGTGTATTTTTTTTTTATTTTTTAAATTATTTTTCGTGTCGTTCAAGAGAGGATACTTATAACAAACAGATAATTTATATTTAACCCGTGGGAATTTCATTTGGGAATTATATTCTTGAGTCTTGACTTACTTTTATTTCTTAGTCATAACACACACATGTGATTTTAGCTCTAACCCTTTCTTTATTTAACTTGTAATTAATTTAATTTTTAAGTAATGAACAATGTTATTCATTCAACAATTGTTCAACAATATACAATTACATTAATTCCGTCAATTAATTAATTAACAACATTGATTAATATATAAACAAAATTAATTTCAGTTTTTTTTTTTCTTCAAATTATTTTCATTATTTTTATTAATTAATTCATATAATAACAATTTATTAATTAATTATTTAAATTCATCAACAGTATTATTCAATACATAAATAAACAAATGAAATTATTTTTTATTATTTTTTTAAACAACTTTTATTATTAATAATTAAAAAAAATAAAAAAAAAATTTTTCGATTTTTTTATAAATTAATTATAAATCATTAAAAATTAATAATTAATAATTAAATAAAAAATTAAAATACTATTATTAAATGTTTATTATTTATAATAAATTTCCATATTTTTATTTTTTTTTACAAATAACATTTTCATTCACAAAAAATATCCAAAATTACATTCGAAAAATTTTTTCCATAATCGAAAAAAATTTCGATAGAAAGATTTCGAAAATAATCTCAAAGAAATAATTCACAGTGATAATTAAAAATAATAACAATCTACTACATACAATTTAATATTATAAAATTATATATTTGTATAAAAAAAAATATAAAAAAAAGGAAAAAAAAAAAAAAAAACATGAAACCTGGTTGACGGAAATGTACAATGCTCGTTAGTGTCTCATGAAATCAGACCTAATGAGAATAATAATTGTATTATTATTATGATTATTATTATTATTATATATTAATAATAAAACAAAGGTGAATATAAAGTGGTAAAAGTTGATTGGCGGTATTTTAAACAATGGAGAAACGTCAGAAATTGTGTATGTGTATGAATTGTTAAATTTATAATTCCACTACCATCATCATCACCACCATCATCAACATCAACATCATCATTCTTCATCAGTTTAGAAATATCGAATTTTTTATTTCTTCCTCATTTTCAAATGGAAATTATTATCGCTATGGTGATTGGCTATACACGCAGTATAATCAAGATATTGAAAGGGCTTTGGAATTTTTTATTTTTTTTCTTCATCTTGAATTCCAGAAGTATTAAAAATCCGTTTATTTTTTTTTTCAATATATCCCTTCTTGTTCTTCTCTTTCTGCTCCATCTCCTCCTCATCCTCCTCCTCCCTTTTTTTCTTTCAAGTTCTCTCTCGTATATATTTTTTTATATTTCTTTTTTTTCGTCTTCCACTTGTTACTTTTTTTTTTTTTTTTTTTTTGGAGTTTTATATATCCACCTACCTCACGAGGATTATACACAAGTTGATACTAACCATGAGCATCTTCACGACTGTTCCTCGAAGCGTATGATTCCCCGATACTGCTTACTGACCAGTAAACTCGTCGAACTATATATACAAGAAGCTAGCTGGCATACCTTTGGTATTATACATGTTCAACAGGGCGAGAAGGAAGTACCATCATCATCTTTGAAAAAAAAAAAAAACATAATAAGAAAAGGAAAATAAAAATCATGATGATGATGATGGAAGTAGCAATCGTGTGTTGTCCCACGAGAAATAATATACAAAAATCACAGCGTGTATACAAAACCCTTCTAGTACAATATAAATACATAAACTTGACTTTATATTATATTGTTGCAAGTACACCCACACAATCCCTTGGAGGCTTTGATATATTTTTATATTTATTTAAAACAAAATTTAAATCAACTTTCATATTTATTTATCATTGCCACATTCAATTTCCATCATCGAACAATGCCATATTGGTCACAAGAAATTAATTTCGATAAAAGAAAATTTTGTTGAAAAAAAAATTGTGTTACTTTCTTCAAGTGAAAATATTTCGTACAACTTTTATATATCAAACGAGAGAGAATATATATAAATTGCAATTTTGCGTTCACTTTGGTGACATGAAATAGTTGGTTTATTTATTTTATATATGTTGTTGTTGTTGTTGTTTAAATTTATGTGGTCAACCAAGTGTTGGCTGCTGATCGATGAAACGTAACGATCCGGTTATGTGAAGCTGGATATTCTGGATTATAATATACACAAACAAACGCACATTAACCATGAGAGTAAGAGCAAGCTGCTAGATAAATACCAGTCTTTATCAAACTAGATAAAAAATTATTATTATTATTATTATTTTAACTGGGTGGAATAAATTAAATTTATGATATAAAATATGTATTGTAATTGGTGTTTGCCTTGTATCCGCAACGAGAAATTAAAAATGTTTCTTATAATAATTTTATTTAATAATAATAAAATGGAATTTACAAGGGTACAATAGACTCATAAAGATTGGTCATTCACAAACGTGAGTAATATAGTCGAAAATAAAAATAAACGAATGATTTTTTTTTCTTTTTTTTTTTTTGCATAATTTCATCATTTGAATGGCTGACGTCATAGTGTGGTGATTTTAACGCAGGTAGAAAAAATACATGTAAGATATCGACTTCCGGCTTGAAACAATTCTTGATTTTGTATAAAAATTCTTAATTTACATTATGGCTAACCGAGCGAATATCCTTGTCATGAAATCTAGCCAAAAATAAATCTAATAGTGAAAATTATTTAAAATTTACTTTTTTAGGGTAATATTGTTTGATTTTTTTATTGTTATTTTTAAAGTTTATACGGAGGTAATTTTTTATTTACCGTGTTACTCATTTGAATTATTTTATAATTTCATTTCTATTAATTTAATTATTTTGAGTAAATAAATATTTGAATAATTAAATTGAATTATTTGTTTTAAATTTGAAAAATGTTATTTATTCAAACAATGATTAATTATTACACAAAAAAAAAATATTAATTTATAATATTATAAATAATAAATATTGTTAATTATTGATGAAAAAAAATTTGTTGAGTAAAAATTTGGAGTATTTTTTATCAATAAAATTTGGAGTAATTTCAACAGAATTTTTTTTTTTAAATTAAAATATTGTTTAATTGTATTTATAAAAATGATTTTTTTTTATTAATTTTTTTATTTATAAAATAAGATACATTAAAAAATTAATTTAAATTAAATTTTTTAAATTTTTTCTAGAGTTAAAATTAATTTAATAATTGTATTTTTAATTTTGGTTTTTTTTTAAATATTCTTTAAAGTTATAGCATTATTTAAACAATTAATTAAACAATTGTACTATTTATTTAAATTATTTATAAAACCAATAATTATTTTTTTTTTTAATAAACTGTTAATATAGAGACAAAAAAATATTTAAAAAATAATTTATAAATTAATTTTTTTTTAGAGAAAACAATAATAATTAGAATATTATTATTTGAACAATAATTATTATTGATAAATTGATTGAAAAATTGTATAACTTATTTAGATTATTTAACCAATAATTATTATTTATTTACTTTTTTTTATTTTTAATTTTCTTTATGGCAAACTGAGCGAATATCCTTGTCATAAAATCTAGCTAAAATAAATCTAATCGTAAAAATAATGTACTTTTTATTTCGATGATTGTAGTGTAAATAATAATGATACCTCGACCTACCTTTTTTTAATTTATTTTTAATTTTTTTATGTCTGAAAAATGCACTGTGTTTAGAGGTTTTGAATTGGAATTTGGAATTTAGTTTAGAACCACAGTTTGTCCTTGCAAAAATAATAAAAATAAATATCAAAATATAAATTCTCGTGGTGTCTACTTTGTTGGCAGGTAGATATATATGAGATACCTGTTTTCATGATAAAAAAAATAAAATAATATGAAAGAGAATTTCGGAGGACAAGGATTATATTCATCCTGATAAATATATCACAGTATATAAAATGCAAAATTTAAAACTTAAAATATAAACCAATAATTCAATATGAAAAGAAAAATATTTCTATATAGAAATTTTAATTACGAAAATTTCGATTTATTAATTCTCCGAATTTTTTCCATAGAAATATTCTTTTTTTTCTACAAAAAAAAATAGCTTTAGAAATATTAATCGAAAAAAATTTCGATTTGTAATTTCTCCAAATTTTTTCGATATAGAAATATGCTTTTTTTCTATCGAAAAAAAAAAAACAAAAACCATAAAATTATTTTTAATGTTATTTTATTAATAAATGGATAAAAAAATATTTTTCAAATTGAAATTAAAATAGTATAAATAATATAAAATAATAAATGTATTTATACTGTAAAAAGAACTAAAAAATAAATTTGATATTAATTTTAAATAATTGTTAATATACCTTGATAAATAAATAAAAAATGAAACAAAATATTTAGTTGGATAAATAAGTAATACATGCATGTTATAGAAAACTATGTAAATTTTATTATTGATGATGATTGTGGTATATGTATGTATACCCAACAAGTTAGTATTATTATATTGCAAAAGATCAACGCACCGCAGGGTTTTTATATATGTCTATAGTACCACCACAAACCTTGAGAATCAGACAAAACAGAAAACAGCAACTGGTATATACCAATGCCTACTGTAATAAGATGAAATAAAATATTTAAAAAAAAAAATATTATATTATAAAAAGAGGAGAAGAAAATGAAAGAAGAAAAAATAAATAAAAAGTAGAAGGATTTGTTGAGAACCAAGTTTGCCAGCAACATAGATTAGAATCTTTTTATTTTTTTTATTTTTCTTATTTATTTATTTATGTATTTATTTTATAATTTTAGTTGGAGGCTATTTTATGCGTGTGTTATTATTTAACGGATATTTACTGCGTTGGTGTCGAAAGGGAATTTAATATTTTTTATCAAAACACTTGTACTTTTTAAATTTAACATAATTTTTTTTTCATTTCAAATATTTATTAATTATAAATTTAAATTTTTTAAATTTCTAATTATATATTATTTATATGAATTTATTATTTTTTATTTTAAACTATTCAAACAGTTACAGAAAAATTGTTATATAATTTCTTAAAAAATTTAATGAAATATTTATTTAAAATTTATTATAAAAAAAATCAATAAAATAATATTTTTATTTATTTATTCATTCATTTATTTGATCAATTAGACAATAAATAAATTGATTAAATAATTAATTAATAAATAAACAAGTAGAAATTTAAATTTAAAAAAAAAATGTCAAATCGAAATTATTTTTCGATTCGAAATAAAAGTCATGGAAATTAAATTGTTGAAAAAAAAAATGAAAAAAACAAGTTGGCATTTTAGCAAACAGCTCAATTAAAAATTACATATTAATAATTTTAATTTTCAATAAAAACTAATATATAAAAGGTCATTGAAAAATGATTATCTAAAAAATTGCCATAAAATTTAAACAAAAATTATAGTGATAAAAAAAGGTAAACAAACCACAAAAAAATAAAAAATTTACAATATATTTTTTTTTATATTTATCAAAGAGGAAGGATTTCCTGTTTTATGCCTGCACAATTTTCCAATTAACATTACCGCAAGTGTAAAACCATGACGTACTGCACAGTGTCTTCTGCCAGCGTGAAATCCAACAATTTGATATAAAAAAAACCCAAACAAATTCATACAACAACAAAAAAAAAAAAACTATATACATAATAATAAAAATCAATAAACATTTTAAATAAAATGACAAATAAAAATATTTAATTCAAATAGCGTGTCTTCTTACGCATGACCAAATGATTCAAAAAATTGTACCGTTAAATTTCGTTTGCGTGGCGTTAAATTGAAAAGAAACATTTTTTAAAATAAAAAATAAAAAAGTGTCTACATATATCTTTGGTATTTCCCACTTGTATATATTTATTTTTGAGGACATTCCATAAGGTCACCTCAATTTTTAGATGATAAACTTATCACAATATCCTGTTGATAAAACACATAAAAAAATAATAATAAAACTTTGATTACTAAATAAAACGGTATATTTTTTTTTCCAGATGGAATAGTTCCTCAAGTGCTGTCAATTGAAACGATCACTCCCAAGGTCATTAATAATGATGATGTTAAAAATTCAACACTGATGATTGATCAACAAAAACCATCAAAAGATACAGATATTAAAAAAAAATTAACAATAAATAATGATAAATATAAAAATATAACAAAATATCAATTAACAAAAAAAGATAAAGATGATAAAGAATTAATAGCTGATAAAGATAATTATGAAACAACAACATTAACAATTCCAATAACAACAATGCCATCAATGATGCCAACAGATGACACAGTTAAAACAACAATAATACCAGAAACAACAATTAAAACAATGACAACAATTGTTGATTTAATATCATCAACAATACCATCTGTTGATGAAGCTTCAACTGAATTACCAATTGATACAATGATGAATGATTCATCAACATTTATAATTCCAACATTGAGTGTTCATCAAAATAATAGTCAAACAACAAATGAAGATGTTTATTCACCGTTATTACTTGATGGTGAACCAATTGTTGACCTAACAACAACAACAACAACATCAACAACTGAATTACCACCAACAAGTCAAGTAGCAATGGAAGATGAAACTATGTCACGTGCACGTGCACTAAATATCTCAGCATCTGAACCAACCAATTCATTACAAGCAAATATAACGGATCTCAGTGATGTCAGTATGGATAATGATGAAAACAAGGAACCTGAAGGTCAGTAGAAAAAATCATTTTAAAATAAAAAAATTTTATATAATAAAAAGAGCACAACTTTCTAATGCTAAAATACATTATTGTATAATTTTTTGCATTGATGTTTCTCTTTCACTTATATTGTATATAGATTTATTTTTTATTTTTTATCATAATTTTTATTACATGAATTTAATGAATAAATAGGAGTTGAGTATGTCGTCAAGCATAACGAAACAACAACAACAACAACAACAACAACAGTGTTACCAATAACATTATTACCACCAATTATATGTCACGATGGAAATAAAACTTACAATCCTGGTGAAAGAATAATACATGGTTGTGATGAAAAATGTATTTGCGGTGATGATGGAATTATTACAAGATGTGAACCAATATGTATGTCACCATATGTACGAGCTGGAAGAGGTGAAAATACTGATCCATTTTGTCATGAAGCTATTGTTGGAACTGATGGATGTTGTGCTGTTCTTGAATGCTCTGATTCTGGTAAATTTAATTTACTTTTTAGTACTTTTTCTTGTTCAATATAATACAGGTATTATTAATGTTTTATAAATTTATTATTAAATAGCTACTGAGGCAGAAGAAACTTGTGTATTTGAAAATAAAACAATAAATAGAGGACAACGTGTTGAGGATGGTTGTTCACGTGTTTGTATTTGTGAAACTGGTGGTACATTAAAATGCCAACCAAGATGTCCACCAAATGAAACAGCAACTGGAATGAAACAACATGATCGATGTGTTGCTCTTCCTGATCCACGGTAATTTTTATTTTTTAAATTAATATATACAACAAATTTAGACAGTTTAAACAAATTAAATATTTTTCTTTTAAAAAGGGATTCATGCTGTACAATAACACTGTGTGATGTTAGCCTTGGTGAGCATGAAATAAAATCAGAAAATATATCTGATTTAACTGTTAATTTAACAGACGTAAAAGTTATAAATTCAACAGCAATAAAATTAAAATTATCATCTGAATTATCAAGTGATGCTGTTATTGAAGTATCAGAAGATAATCGCATTTGGATGCAACGAAAAATTGACAATAGTAAGTTGTAAAATGTAAAATTAAATAAATAAAATAGAAAATTAATTAATTTATTGATTTAACAGATGGTATTTTATCAAATCTTGAGCCAGCACATAGTTATCATGTGCGAATAACAGAAGGAGGTCGAACGGGACCATCACTTCGTGTGATCTTACCAGCGGAAGTGATAAAAACAAATATAACGGATTATAAATTTGATAAAAACACTTGTAATCATCGTGGTAAATTATACAAAATTGGTGATGAATGGTATGATGAGTGTATATCATTTTGTGTATGTAATAATAGTGCTAAAATTGAATGTGCAACAATCCAATGTCCAACTGAATTTGGTCTTGACGTATTAGATCCAACTTGTCTTGATTGGGAACCAGTACCATCTGATTTTACAGCTAAAGCACCAGATTGTTGTCCAAAGGTAATAAAAAAATTAATCAATTTATCAATACATATATAAAATTAATATATTATTAAAATTTAATTAGGAAATGAGATGTAGAAATAATGGATCATGTGAATATGAAGGTTCAACATATGAAAATTGGTCAACAATACCAAAAAATAAAACTGGATGTGAAACAACATGTTCATGTGAATTTGGTAAAATTAATTGTACACCAACTTGTCCAACAGTAACAGCATTACCACCATCAACACTTAATTGTCCAGCATATCAAGCAGTACTTGTTTCACTTCCACATCATGAATGTTGCAAGGAATGGATGTGTGATCGTACTATTCATAAAACAAATGGTAAATTTTTTTTTCTTTTTTTACTATCATCTTCATCCTCATTCTCATCCTCATTAATTTTTTATTTAATAATACCTAACACTTATTTTTCTGGTATATTTAATTACTAATAAATACCAGTTATTCATGGTGACAGTTAATTTTATTTATACTTATCATTTGGTATTGGGATGTTGTTTCAAGTAAAAAAAAAAAAAAACCCTTTCATCAAAGCGTTTCTTATTTTTTTGTAATTCTCTTATTCGTTTATCGTTTTTAAAATTTCGTGACGTGAATAATTATCAATATAATAACATAAATAATAATAATAGTAGTGTATAATTATAATAACAGTAACAAGGTGTTGTTGAAGAAATAAAATTGAGTCTGTATGCATGTTTTAAATATATATTTTTTGATGCTTGCGTGTGTATAGCCAACGGATGCGTTTAATGTAAATATTATGCATGGACTATCAGACATATAAACAGCTAAAATAAAAAAAATAAAAAATACTTAGTTTAATAGAAAAAAGACAGACAATTATTCCTGTGACAATGGACTTTACTTTGCGTTTTCAGGAATGAACAAAACAAGCGCGAATCCCGGTCAATATTTAAATGACATGAATATTCATCCAAGTATTGATACAGCAAATGATACAACTAACAACAACATGCCAATTGATCATCAGATGAATAAAAATAAAAAAGAATTATCATCATCAACAACATCAAATGACAATGTCATGTCAAATTTACATCCAGTTATATCTGAAATAACAAATAATCCAATGGAACATTTGAATAATTATAATGGTCCATATAATCCAGATTACAAACCAACTGAATCAAGTGTTGAGGAATTATTCCATTTACCTGAACGTAATCCAGAAAAAATGGCACCACCATTAAAAGATAAATCAAAATCAAAAACTGATATGAAAAAACCAATTGAACCATTTAAACAACATAAAGAAATTATTGAACAACAATTAACACCTCATGATCACTATAATCATCATCATCATCATCAACAACAACTTGATAACAACCATAATATTGATGATGAAGATGATGAGGATGAAAATGAAAGTGATGATAAAGAATTACCAATAAATTCTCAATCTTTTCCTGGTCCAATTGCACCAAATAAATTTCCAATTAATCAAAATTATCCAAATGGTAAAGAAACAGATGGATCACATGTTCCATCAAGTAAATATCCAAATAAACATTCAACACCATCTAAAAAAGTGAATAATAATGAACAACAATATGTACCATTTAATAATCAACATGATAATTCAGGTTTTTCACAATTTTCACCAAATAATGGTGATAATATACCACCAACAAGATTTGATCCAAATACTTTTGAAAATACAGATATTGGCACATCATATTCAAAGAAAAAAACACCACCAATTGATATATATAATAATGATGAAAATATAAAAATAAAACCAAGTTTACCTGGTAAAATAAAACAAAATCAACGTAAACCAGAACAAGAAATATTACCAGGTGATTTACTTAATATATTTCATAATCAACATCCAGGATTAACACAATTAGATCTTCCACCAGCTCAAGGACATCCTGGTCTATATGAATTTCATCAACAAATATCAAATCAAAAAGACGTACCAATTAATGGAATATCAAATGGTTTTTTCAATCCACCACCACCACCACCGCCATCATCATCATCAGCATCATCAGCGTCTTCATCAAAAAAACCAAGACCACAAATAATTGCACAAGAAAATGAAGATGGTCAAACGACATATCATATACATGCACCAGATATACAAAATTCCCAATCACATTTAGAAGAATTATTAGCACATATTAGTGCTGTTGAACAAAATTCAAAACAAGGCCCTTATCAACAACAATATCCAAATAGACAACAACAACAACAAATTAATAATAATTATCCAAACGGACCACCTCCACCACCACCTAGGATAGAAAATAACGGAGATACATATTTGAACCATCCGTTTGCAATACCAACACCCAATCAGTCAGGTTCGTTCCTGAATTACCAAAAAAATAAAAACAATAATTATAATATCACATATCATTTTATCATATTTTTATAAATTATTATTATTAATTTTAATTAGTTTTTTGTTTATTTTTTAAATTATTGTTATAATTGTTTGATTTTTTTTTTATAGGAAATCGTGATAATTTTCCACCTGGTTTTCCAAATCAAGTTATTGGACAATCACCATCTGATGAAGTTGTTATTAAAGAACTTGAAGCACTTGTACCAAGAAATGTACGTGTTGTATTTACAGTACCAGCAGTATTAATTGGTCTTCAAGCACGTTTTGAATTACGTTATACAAGTAATCAAACAAATACTGATCCATCAACATGGAGCTCACAATTATATTTACCACCAGATGAATTAATATCAACACAAAAAATGGAAGTTGAACTTGATAATCTTGAAATAGCAACAATATACAAAGTTAAAGTTATTGTTAATGTTCGTGATCTTACAAATCATCCAAGTAGTCAAATTTATACTGTTAAAACATATGAACCACCAGAAATATTAATTGATGCTGAATTACAAGTTGAACAAACAAATTCAAGTTTAATACAAATGATATGGCGTAAATTTTCTGATAATGAAACAAGATTTATTGATGGTGTACAATTGAGATATAGATTATTAAATGCAAGTACATTTGTTAGAACACCACTTATTCATCGTGCAATAACATCATATGTCATTGAAAATTTAGCACCAAGTACAACATATGAAATTGGTATATCAATTATTCCATTTCCAGGACAAAAAACTGAATTAAAAACACCAAAAACAGTAAGTTAACATTATTAATTAAAAACTCTAACATAAATATAATACAAATTTATAATTAAAATTATTTTTCTAGATACTTGTTACAACGACAATTGAAACAAATCCATGGGCTTTTGAAATTGATTTTGATATTAAAACAGTTAAAAGTCAAGAAGTTGAAATATCATGGAGTGGTATACCATATCCAGAAGATCGTTATGTTAATATTTATCGTGCAATATGTAAAAGTGATAGAGGTACTGAAGATACAAGTACATTTAAAATAGCTAAAAGAGATTCACCAGCTAAAACAATAATATCTGGTCTTAAACCAGCAACAAGATATAGTTTATGGTTAATGGTTTATTTAAAAAATGGTAAAACATTACAAAGTAATGTTAAAGATTTTGTTACAAAACCAGGTACAATATTATCTGCTGGTATTGGTGCACAAGGTAAATTAGCATCAGTACAAATTCATGATGGTGATTATTATGGACCACTTGTTATTGTTGCTATTGTTGCATCATTATCAATACTATCAACATTGATATTATTAATGATGCTTATGAAAAGACGATCAAGTAGTAAAGCTGATATATCACCAAGAAAAACAACATCGGCATATGACAATCCATCCTACAAGGTAGAAATACAACAAGAAACTATGGGTAATTAATTCTTCCTTCAAACTTTGATCTGTCTCTCCTCTTCTTGTTGTTAAAACTAATTTCATTTCATTATTTTCAACATCTTTCTACTTGTCTTGTACTTGTCAATTTGTTTATTCAATTATTTATAATGTATTTTTTTTTTTTTTTTTTATTCAAGACTTGTGAAGATGCAGTGACAATAACAAATGGACACAACAAAGTGACTGAACATGAATTGTCAACAATTAATTCAAACAACGCCGATGCCAAGGAAAGTGCATGATAAATTGCATTGATATTAATTTATTTAACAAATTATATAAGTCAATTATTATTTTTTAAAATAATAATCAATAAAATTATATGACTATTATTAATAATCCGTCCATGATATGCAAATCATGTCAACAATTGAGGAAGTTGAGGAAAATCAAATTATTCTTGATTAATACTGCCATTTATTAAAAAAAAAAAAAAAACAAATTTAATAATCATTTATTACATTGTGACATTCGAATTTTATTACTGGATATTAACGACTCGTCATATTTTTCATGCATTATATTATTTTTATCAAATTATTTTTTATTTTTTAAATTTAATGAATAAATGTTTGCCTGTATATACGATTCATGTGCAATAAATATTTTTTTTTTATTTTTTTTTATATTAGGCACATTTTATTGAGTGACTGAAAAATTACGAAAAAAAATTTCTATAAAAAAATTTCTATAGAAATAATGGCAGCTTGTTTTTTTTTTTTTCTTTCGAAAAAAAAAAATATAATTTTTATTTTCAAGTCGAGTTACTATTATTCTAAGTGTTCTCAATTTAAATATTAAAAATTAAAAAATAAAAAATACATTTATATATTTTACATATTTTAAGTTTTATATAATTTTTTTTTTTTTTTTTCATTGTCTTCCTTAGTGGGTAGATGAAATTAAAATTGTACAGAATGTATGTATTAACAAGTAAAATAAAAATAAATTTAATAATAAAATAAAAAAAAATAAAAAAATCAAGTAGATTTATTTAAAATGTTTTTTATTTGATCTCTGATTACATGATACAAATAAAAAAATTATTATTTAAATAGAGAGACTGTATTTGCTTTGAAAAAAAAAAAAAAAATGTATTTGTTATTTTAGTTAGTCCATTTTCCCTTGAAGAGCAAGTTGAATAGTAGTTTCCATACTTTTTGGTCTAGAAAAAAAAACAAAAAAATTATCAACAATAGTTGTAATAAATAATTAAAAAAATAAATAATAAAATAATTACTCAAAAAATGGTCCAACACGTTCAAAAGCTTGTCCTTTTTTGTTGATAATAAATTTAGTAAAATTCCATTTGATAAGATCAAAAAGAGTACCACCTTGTTTGCTCTTGAGCCATTTATAAAGTGGATGTGCATTATCACCATTAACATCAATTTTTTCAAACATATCAAATCTAACCTTATAACCTTTAACAAAGTCCATAATTTGTTGTGGTGTACCAGGTTCTTGTCCATTAAATTGATTACATGGAAATGCTAATATTCTTAAACCATCTTTTTCATATTTATCAAATAATTCAACTAGTTGTTTATAATTTGTATCAGTCAAGCCACATTCACTAGCAACATTAACAACAATTAATACATTATCACGATATTTATCAAGTGACACATCATTTCCCATTATATCTTTTGCATGAAATTGATAAATATCTGTTGCTTTTTCCCAATCAGTGTCTTGATTAAATGGACTATCTTGTGACATGCAATGGCTGTCTTTACCATTTTCACATGGTCCAGCTGATGCAACCACCACAATTGACAATAAAACAATTGTTAATTCTAGAAAAATATAAAATTTACATTAATTACATTGTTTATATTAATATTATTTATTAATTAATACTTACTCTGCATTTTAAATGTTAAAACTTAAATAAATATACAAGACTTGTCAAAGTTTTATACACGAATGAAGTCTTGGAATACGATGCAGCGTCTTATATCGTCTCAAAAAATCATCTTTTTAAAATAGATGAAATGACCAGTTTGATAATGATCAACAAACTCAAACAGTAAAAATAAAAAATTAATATAACCGGTTAGTTTTATTCCGATGTTGTGTCGTTGTTTTAAAAATATATAAAATCAACCAAGACCTTGATGAAGGGTATTACAAGTTGAGTTCATCTTGACTGTGTGTTTAGCTGTATACTTGTATGTATATAATAATTGCATATACATATATACGTTAATCATGACTCGCAGAATTTATTTAAGTATTTTTTTTTTGTTCATTTTATTTTTGCTTTTGAGGCGTAGCTGTGAAAGAGTGATAAAAAGAGACAAGGGTATTAATAATAATAATATATGACTTAGATAATATTGTCGGGCAGATGATTTTGTAGAAAAAAAAAAAAAAAAAATGTAATTCTTGTTCATTATCTTCATTGACTTGTGATTTTTTTATTTTGAGATTACTTGGTTCAGCATGATGATGACATGATGTTGGATTGGTCAATAATTATTTAGTTGATATTATTATTTGTATGATTTGTTCTAGGAAAATTTTTAACGGTATATTGTATCAAGCAATACAAATAGACAAGAAAGTACAACATGACCATTATCTATTTCCTTTTTTTTTTTGATTGAAGATTTCGCATGTTGCTTGTCGTCGTGTACTCCTGATATATTTTCATGATATTTCGTGTTGAAAAAATGATTGACATTTGACAGCACTGAACAGTATACTTTGACAAATTAAATTTACTTATTAAATAAATTATAATTTTAATCAATTTTTTAAAATATTTTTTTACAGTTTTTTAATATTTATTTATTGTTGATTTTGAAATTGACATTGAATTTATTTATTTATTATTAAATTATTATTATAAAAATTATAATTTATGCAATTTTTTTTATGGATTATTTTTGTGTGATGGGAAATTTATTTCGTAAAGAAATTTTTATTCAAATTTTTGGAAAATAATTGACAGATATTTAATTAAATTATAAATTTGATTTTGTTGACGTTTTAATTAATTTATTTAGATTAATTTTACCAATAATTATAATTTCCATAAAATATATCAAAAAAAACTATTGAAAATTTCATTTAATTTTTCTGAATTAAAATTAATTTATAATTTTTATAAATAAAATTTTTTATTTAATAAAAATATTAAAAAATAAAAATTTAAATTTTTTCCCATAAAAATACAAAAAAAAATTCTAGAAAATATTTTCCCGTAAATATAATTGTATTTTTAAATTAACAATGTACTTCATCTGTTTAATTGAAATTGAAAAAAAAAATTTATTGTTTTTATTGAATAACCATATAATAATAATAATAATAATAATAATATATTATTTTATTAATTTTTAATTGTTCTATTATAATTTACCATCAAAAAATATTTTTATCATTTAATTTACAATGAAATATGATTTATTAGTTTTTTTTTTCATACCATATTAAATTGGATTGAAATAAAAAATAATTTTTAAAATTTTAATTTTTTTAAGTAAGTATAAATGATAATAATTTATATTTATTATAGTTACTCGTTTAGTCCTTGAAAAAATTCTTTGAATGCTGTTAAATTAAATAAATATTTGATCACTATAAATCACCAAAAAAATAAAATTTAACAATCTTTTTTTCTATAAAATTTTCATCATTTTTTTGTTATATTTATACAAATGTTAACGTCTAAATTGTAAAATACTCACTCTATTTATCTTGTACTATTTATGGCGATATTTTAAAGATAAGATAAGACGATCAAGTTAATCAACATGAACAATAATTTTTATTTTAATAACTATTTTATAATTTTTTAAATTTATCCCATTTGAATTTATGTCAGAGCTGTGCCCACAAGTCAATTCAAATAGCTCCGAATATACAGAAGGTAAAAAAAATCACATGGAAAATTTTAATTATTCAATTTATTTATTCAAAATATAAATATGAAAATATTTATTTTTAAATTTTTAATAATTATTAATGAATTGATATTAATATTTTATTTTAATTACAGAATTTTTTCTTTATCAAGTAAATAAAGTTATATAATTATTTAAAATGACAATAAAAAATTGCTGCAAATGGATAATATTTATTATTATTATTTTTAATATTAATAATTTTGTTTATCCACTTAATGGAGTGCAATATTCTTCACTTTGCGAATTGAGCAATCAGTCAGTAAGTATTATTAAAAATTAATCATCATCATACAATGATTTTTTTTGTAACAATTACATTAATAAATTATTTAATACTATGAATTTTTTTATTTTTTCAGTGTCAAGGTTTAAGAGTTTGTTGTGGCGATTTAGTTTGTCATCCTTGTACAAAAACTTGTACTGTAGCCTCGAATATACCAACTGTTTGCAAAGAAGATAAAATAGCCGAATATTTTTTTAATGTTTCTCACTCGTAAATCATTCTATTTCTAAACATCTATTATATTTTGAAATCAACAATGCAATTCATCTGTTTAATTGAAATCGAAAAAAAATGTTATTGTTTTTAATGAATAAACATGTAATAATAATAATAATAATAATAATAATAAAATATTATTTTATTGATTTTTAATTGTTCTATTATAATTTACCATCATAAAATATTTTTATCATTTAATTTACAATTAAATATGATTCATTAATTTTATTTTCATGTCATATTGAAATTAATAAATAAAAAATAATTTTCATTCTATAGTTCCTTAATTATTTTATAAGCTGAAATCATTTCTTTTTTAATTTTTATTCAAGATTATTTCGTGCTTTTAAATCAAATGATATATTTATTGAAAGATTTACGCGTATATACTTAAATCAATTTATGATGATATTTTGAATATAATAATAATACCAAGTAAGTATAAATGATAAGAATTTTTATTTTAGTTACTGGTTTAGTCCTTGAAAAAATTCTTAAAATGCTGTAAAATTAAATGAATAATTAATCACTATAAATCATTAATGTGACATCAAAAAAATAAATTTAACAAAGTTTTTTTCCATAAAATTTTCATTATTTTTTTGTTATATTTATATAAATATTAACGTCTAAATTGTGAAATACTCACTCTATTTATCTTGTACTATTTATGACGATATTTTGAAGATAATACTATTTAAATTATGGCTTGAACAGTATATTAATTTGATGAAAAAAAACTCTGCTATGGTTAAAAATGTACAATGTAATTATTATCAATTAACAGGTCTAATTAAAATTAAATCAAAATTTTTGTGAATTTTGTTCAATGATCTAAATAAAATATGTTTTTTTTTTTGGTTTCCTAGTTTTTATAATTATTTTATTGTTATATTAAGTAATGTTCAAGTAAAAATTTAATTGTAATTTCAATAAATAATGGAGAATTATTTTATGTAAAAAAATTCAAAACTATAAATATGTGGCTATCATTTGCTAGGAAAAATATCAATTAAAAAATATTGATAAAATGATGCGTTAAATTCAAACAATATACGTGATAAACATGATAAAATAAACCAGTTTTAATACACGTGAACTTTATGGAAGTAGACGATCAAGCACATATATTTATTTTAAACAACGGTCAATTTTTAAAATACAAGTCAACTTCACATTCAGTTTGCTGATTAATTCTGTCGCTCTCAGTGCGATTTATTTGAAAAAAAAAAATATATATTAAAAATTACAATAAAATAATTATCAAACGCAATGTAATAATAATAATTATTATTTTAAATAAAAAAATTTTAACTCAATTTATTTACATGATAAGAAAAAAAAATCATAATTTCTTAATTTTTAATTTTTATGATTAATATATTTTTTTTGGTTTTTCAAAAAAATAAATAATTTATATACAATTTGTGTAACAATATAGATAAAGCTTTTTTTTAAAAAAAATTTAAATTACTTATTATTTAAATAAAATTTACTTGAATTTATTTTTTGATAAAAAAAAAAATTTACTGAATTTTCAATTATTATTATTTTTATTATTATAAATATTTGAAAATTTTTTTTTTCCAAGAAATTAATTATTTATATCATTTGAATAAATAATGATGTAAATTTTGAATTTTTTTTCATAAATTAAATAATATTAATTTAGTTTATCAAAAAAAAACAAAAATTAATTACTCAATGGTAAAAATAAATAATTCAACAAACAATTAATAATTTTTTTTTTTTTTTCTATTGTATCCTTGAGTTTAATAACACATAATTAATTGCCATTTTTTTTTTATCTACAAAAACTAGAGCAGTTTTTAAAATATAACTAATATAAATTATCATCAAAGAAAAAAACAACAATAATTACTTCTAATTATTTTAATAACTTCTTTTTTTTTTCTAGTTCAAAAGTGAATCATTGTCCTGGACAGACTGGGCCTTCATCGTGGAACTGATGAATCAGACTGGAATATTCTCTGGTCACATAAGCATAACTATCAACAGTAAATAAATTTTCTTTTTTATTAAAAAATAAATTTATGTAAATTTTATTTTAAAAATATGTAATTAAAATTTGAAAAAAAAAAAAAATTTTCATCTATTGTTATTTGTTTCACAAACTGTATATAAATTATTTATTCTATAATAATTATTAATTGTAATAATTATTTATAATAATATTAAATTTATCGTTTTTTTTTTGTTTATTGTTTAAAAAAAAAAAATATTATTTTTATTTTTAATTATTGAAAATTTATTGATTGTTAATATTTTACTATCCAAGGTTTCTCAGCGATGTAGAATGAATTTTCTTGTTATATATTATTTCTTTTTTTGATTTTGTTCTGATTTTAATTTATATTGATTATTATTATTAATTATTTTATTTTGACTTTAGATTAAATAATTTATTGGTAACTCAGCTGCCCACACGGAATAATTTGTCGCCGAAAACGCGTTGAAATCCCTTACAAATTTTCTAAGCTAAATTTTATTATTATAATATTTCATTTTTTTTGTATTTTTTTTGTGTAAATTTTTGTATTATTTTTTTTTATTATTAATATTATTTTTTTGTATTATTACGCGAGTGTTAAATTTGAATGTGTTTATCTGACGCGATGCCAGCAACTTTACTCAAATAATCGTATATTTTATCTTTTTTGCAAAGGAGATAAAATATACCAACACTTTGGTAAAATTGCTCACTCGTAAATTCATTCTTCTTCTAAACATTATTTATATTTTTAAATTAACAATGTATTTCATCTGTTTAACTGAAATTGAAAGAAAAAATTTATTGTTTTTATTGAATAACCATATAATAATAATAATAATAATAATAATATATTATTTTATTAATTTTTAATTGTTCTATTATAATTTACCATCAAAAAATATTTTTATCATTTAATTTACAATGAAATATGATTTATTAGTTTTTTTTTTTCATACCATATTAAATTGGATTGAAATAAAAAATAATTTTTAAAATTTTAATTTTTTTAAGTAAGTATAAATGATAATAATTTATATTTATTATAGTTACTCGTTTAGTCCTTGAAAAAATTCTTTGAATGCTGTTAAATTAAATAAATATTTGATCACTATAAATCACCAAAAAAATAAAATTTAACAATCTTTTTTTCTATAAAATTTTCATTATTTTTTTGTTATATTTATACAAATGTTAACGTCTAAATTGTAAAATACTCACTCTATTTATCTTGTACTATTTATGGCGATATTTTAAAGATAAGATAAGACGATCAAGTTAATCAACATGAACAATAATTTTTATTTTAATAACTATTTTATAATTTTTTAAATTTATCCCATTTGAATTTATGTCAGAGCTGTGCCCACAAGTCAATTCAAATAGCTCCATATATACAGAAGGTAAAAAAAATCACATAGAAAATTTTAATTATTAAATTTATTTATTCAAAATATAAATATGAAAATATTTATTCTTAAATTTTTAATAAATATCAATGAATTGATATTAATATTTTATTTTAATTACAGAATTTTTTCTTTATCAAGTAAATAAAGTTATATAATTATTTAAAATGACAATAAAAAATTGCTGCAAATGGATAATATTTATTATTATTATTTTTAATATTAATAATTTTGTTTATCCACTTAATGGAGTGCAATATTCTTCACTTTGCGAATTGAGCAATCAGTCAGTAAGTATTATTAAAAATTAATCATCATCATACAATGATTTTTTTTGTAACAATTACATTAATAAATTATTTAATACTATGAATTTTTTTATTTTTTCAGTGTCAAGGTTTAAGAGTTTGTTGTGGCGATTTAGTTTGTCATCCTTGTACAAAAACTTGTACTGTAGCCTCGAATATACCAACTGTTTGCAAAGAAGATAAAATAGCCGAATATTTTTTTAATGTTTCTCACTCGTAAATCATTCTATTTCTAAACATCTATTATATTTTGAAATCAACAATGCAATTCATCTGTTTAATTGAAATCGAAAAAAAATGTTATTGTTTTTAATGAATAAACATGTAATAATAATAATAATAATAATAAAATATTATTTTATTGATCTTTAATTGTTCTATTATAATTTACCATCATAAAATATTTTCATCATTTAATTTACAATTAAACATGATTCATTAATTTTATTTTCATGTCATATTGAAATTAATAAATAAAAAATAATTTTCATTCTATAATTCCTTAATTATTTTATAAGCTGAAATCATTTCTTTTTTAATTTTTATTCAAGATTATTTCGTGCTTTTAAATCAAATGATATATTTATTGAAAGATTTACGCGTATATAAATCAATTTATGATGATATTTTGAATATAATAATAAAACCAAGTAAGTATTGAAAAAATTCTTTAAATGCTGTAAAATTAAATGAATAATTAATCACTATAAATCATTAATGTGACATCAAAAAAATAAATTTAACAAAGTTTTTTTCCATAAAATTTTTATTATTTTTTTGTTATATTTATATAAATATTAACGTCTAAATTGTGAAATACTCACTCTATTTATCTTGTACTATTTATGACGATATTTTGAAGATAATACTATTTAAATTATGGCTTGAACAGTATATTAATTTGATGAAAAAAACTCTGCTATGCTTAAAAATGTACAATGTTATTATTATCAATTAACAGGTCTAATTAAAATTAAATAAAAAATTTTATGAATTTTGTTCAATGATCTAAATAAAATATGTTTTTTTTTTTGGTTTCCTAGTTTTTATAATTATTTTATTGTTATATTAAGTAATGTTCAAGTAAAAATTTAATTGTAATTTAAATAAATAATGGAGAATTATTTTATGTAAAAAAATTCAAAATTATAAATATGTGGCTATCATTTGCTAGGAAAAATATCAATTAAAAAATATTGATAAAATGATGCGTTAAATTCAAACAATATACGTGATAAACATGATAAAATAAACCAGTTTTAATACACGTGAACTTTATGGAAGAAGACGATCAAGCACATATATTTATTTTAAACAACGGTCAATTTTTAGAATACAAGTCAACTTCACATTCAGTTTGCTGATTAATTCTGTCGCTCTCAGTGCGATTTATTTGAAAAACTCGTAAATTCATTCTTCTTCTAAACATTATATACAAAAAAAACATAAAGAAATTCAAAAGAGAAAATAATTATTTTTTAAATTAATAATAAAAATATTTCCCCGAATTTTACCGTAATCCAAATTAGAATAAAAATATTTACAGTTTTTTTAAATTTAAAAAAAAATGTCGGTTAAATAAATCTCCTTCTTATCTCGCTCTTCTCCTCTCTCAAAAAAAAAAAAATGCAAAATAACAACAATAATTTTAATTAGTTATTGCGCCTGCGTAAAATAGTAAACGGGTTAAAAACAAAAAATATATGTATCAAAGAGAGAGAGAAAGAGAGACAAATAATCGCAAGGTCGTTTAATAGAAATGCTGAATTATTTTTCTTCTAATTGCACACGTACGTCAAGTAAATAATATCAATACACATAAACAACAATGCAAATAATTAAAAATAATAATCGTCTCAATAAAAAAACACATTTTAAAAATATTTACATTATTAATAATAAATTCGTCAAAGAATCGAGGTAAACAATCATGTCTCTTTAAAAATACAAAAGTGATAAAAACCTAAAAAAAATTAAACAAAAAAAAAAAAATAATAACAACAATAGATATTTATATTTTCTGTGCAAAAATAAAAATTTTCATTTTAAAATATTCAACAATTAATAAAGACGTAGTTTAATTTCCGTGTGTGTTTTTATTTTCTAAATTAAAAATAGTGATATATAAAAAGATGTCGTCCAACTCAGTGTATAAAAACTGAAAAAAAAAAAAAAAAAAAAGAAAAGAAATATGTCTACTACTCCGTTGTCCGTCCCATTAGTCAACGTCAGTCTTGCGCAGTCACTCAGTGTTAGTGGTGTGTCTGACTTGAATAATCAAAAATGTGTAATTTGTAAAAGAGTTGATAATTTATTAAGATGTTCACGTTGTAAAAAAGTTGTATATTGTACCAAAGAACATCAAAAATTAGACTGGAAAAATCATAAAAAATATTGTCGTGAACAAAAGTTATTATTATCATCCTCATCATCATCATCATCTTCCTCATCATCATCGTCATCTTCATCATCATTAACTGTAAAAAAAAATGATATTAAAAATTCTAGTGATATTAATAATCAGATAAATGTATTGAATACATCATTATATCTTAACAAAAGAATTGATCCACTTTCTAATTTAAGTAAAAATAATATTGCAACTGAATTAGAAAATATTGAGGCATCATCTAGTCCAGTGACAAACTCACAACGTCACACTGGTAAGATAAATATATAATAATATCTCTTCAATTTATTCCTTTATTTAATTGTACTTGATTAATTAATTTACAGAAACAAAAATTGTTAATACTGGTGCAACATCAATTGACAAAGATACAAAAACATCAAAATTAAAAATAAATAATAATTGGATAACACCAATAACATATGAAGGAAGTTCTGAAGATATAATACTTGGTACTAGAGCTGAATTATTAAATCCAATACAAGATAATAATAATAAAAATAATATAATTGTATCTGATACATCATTACAACAACATCACGACGAAATGAAAACATTTCCAGAAATAAAATTTGTTGATAATTGTGATGGTAATGATGATGATGATTATTTACCACCATTTTTACATCGTAATCGTTTAAATATTGATGAATTTATTATTGATGATATATGCCGTAATGTTATTAAAGACATGGATGAATTTGGTGTTTGTGTTGTTGATAATTTTCTTGGTATTGATAGAGGTTGTACAGTGTTAAATGAAGTACTTGATATGTATAGTGCTGGTATGTTTAAAGATGGACAATTGGTATCAAATAAAGCAAGTGTTAATGATTTAAAAACAATTCGTGGTGATCAAATAACTTGGATTGATGGTAAAGAAAAACAATGTATTAATATTGGTATGCTTATATCACAAGTTGATGCTATTATTATGAGAGCTAATAAAATGAAAAATAATGGAAAAATGGGAAATTATACAATCAATGGAAGAACAAAGGTAAAGTTTATTTTTTAATCATTAAATCATTATCAACAATAAAATTCATTTAATTGTCACATTTTTCTTTCATTGATTAATATATATTTTTTTTAAATCAAGTGTGTCATTATATCGACACACATGTTGTTTTTAAAAATATAATTTACCAATTATGTAGAGAAAAAAAAAAAACTCAAATCACCAAGTGCTTCGAGTCACGTACGCCTTTTTCTCCCACCGTTTTTTCTCATTTCACCTATCACAGCTGCTTTTTATATTTAAAAAATTTAGAAAAACTACACAAACAACAGCAACGACAAAGTAATATTTATTGTTGATAAATATAAATAAATAAATTGTGCTATTAACTCGTGTAACCTTCAACAAGGTGAAACGTATAAATGATTTTTAAAATCAATAAATAAAGTAGCATTGATTTGTGAGATAAAATAGAAAAATAAATTATCAAATATTTTTTTTTTTTTTTGTGTTGTACAAATAAATATTACAGTGTGTTAAAATTTAACATTTTTGGTATGTGTAAATATATATTTTTTAGATAAGAATTAAAAATGATTAGGCTTTGTTGTAATGATAAATATTCGAATCATAATATTTGTTAAATTAAACAACACAATGTTGTGTTGATAAAAAAAAAGAAATAATAATTTTATTTTTAAATTGAAATTTCTAGAATATTATTTAATTTATTATTGAATTAATTTTATAACTAACATCCGGTTGTTTGTAAAATATTCTCAGTAAGTTATTAATTGAAGAAAAAAAAAAATAATAGTTAATTGAGTTTATTGTGTAGGAAAAAAAAAAATACCAGGAACGAAATTATTTTGGCATGGAGGATGTTCATGCAACCCAGACATATTTGCCACGCCAATTTAACAGTGTCTATTTTAAAAATAGTTTACATGTGGATCTACCAAGATGATGATCCATTGCAATTTGAACCACCAATGATTGAATGATTCATCATTCAAGAATCAATGGAAATTTATTTGTTTATACTGGAGTTTTTAGAAAATTTAAAATGAATAATTTGATGATTGATCAACTAGGTCATGGTCATGATTTATTAATAATTATTAATTTTATTAATTAATAATTTACCTAATCAAATTTTAAACCATGTTATTTAATTATTTGATAGGCTAATTTTTTTTTAACTATTTTGTTATTGAAACGCGGAAATATGCTGAACAAAAAATTATGAAATCAATAATTTTTTTTTTCTCTTTTTCTTTTGTTGATTTTTATTGTTTGTTTATTTAATAAATTTATAAATTTTTTATTCGGCCAAGGTGACATTGTCAAATAATAGATATTAATTTATATTTATTATTAAATGTTAATTTAAATATTTTTAAATTGTTTATTTAATGAAAAAGAAAAAAAAAAAAATTTTGATAAATTAAAATTTATTTTATCTAATTTTAAATATATAAAAAAAAAAAAAAATGGATATTATTTGTTAAAAATAGAATATATAAATTGAGTAAAACATAGTTTATAAATTTTTCTTTAAAAAATTATATTATAAATACCTACTTGAAGTATTATAAAAATATATTTCTATGAAATTTTTTATTTTTTTTTTTATCATATTTTAATCTTGGAATTGCCAGGGTTATCAATACCGGTGATAAAATTAAAAAAAATAAAAAAGTTCATTAGAATAAATATTCGATTCTAAAAATATCTATTTTTAAACTGGAAATTTGATAAGAATAAATGATTCATGTTTATTGTTAAATAACAACAAAAAGAAATTGATATTAAAGCTTACGTGACGAATTTAACGTATTTAAAAAGAAATTGACAAATGTAACTAAAATTAAATATGTTATCATTATGATATCTTGTCCCTGATAATTATATTTATAAATTTTTAGTATCTGTGTCATTAGCTGGTTTTTTTAAATTACACTGCTACATACTTGTCAAGACTCAAGTTCAATGAGGACGTTGTCACCGACACACGTGACTTTTTGATGATAAATTTTTATGAATAAAGATTCATGTTACCATCGAGTCTATTGTCTTGATGATATTTATAATTTTATAGTTTATAGTTAATTAGTTTCGGTTTATTAATTTGTTATTCGTTTGTTTAATAATATTTTTTTTTTATTTATTTTACAGGCAATGGTGGCGTGTTACCCTGGACATGGATCACACTACGTTAAACATGTTGACAATCCAAATCGTGATGGAAGATGTATAACAGCTATTTATTATTTAAACATTAATTGGGATATCAAGGTAATTTATTTTTTATCATTTTTAAATCAATATTTTTACAAGTTCATTTTAATTTATGTCAATTTTATGTCTCAAAAAAATTAATTGACAAAAGTTGTTCATCATTTTCATCATAAATTAAATTTTTTTACTTTTAAACAATTTACAATATTATTTTTAATAATTTTATTAATTTTACATATCGTTTATGTAAGTTTATGATTTTTAAAAATTAAATTTAATTGTTTAAACAATGAATAATAAATTAATATAAAAAAAATAAATAGATTTTTTTTTTCTTCACCACAAGCAAATTTCGATTAATAAATTTTTGCCTTTAAACAATTTAAAATATCAATTTGAATAATTTCATTAATTTAAAATTTATTTAGTGTAAATTTTCAATTTTTAAAAATTGAATTTAATTGTTTAAACAATGAATAAGTTATTAATAAATTAATATGAAAAAAATAAATTCAACAACAAAAATTTTTCTACATTTTTTTCTACCATAAATTAATTTAATATTAGTTAAACAATTAAAACTATTAATAATATTTCTCAAATAATTTATAATTTAATTTACAGAAAAATGGTGGATTATTAAGGATATTTCCGGAAGGTTGGCGGGACCAAGTAGCGGATATTGAGCCTTTATTTGATAGAATATTATTTTTCTGGTCAGACAGAAGAAATCCTCACGAGGTACAGCCAGCATTTGAAACAAGATATGCCATAACACTATGGTATTTTGATGCTGAAGAAAGAAGTCAAGCATGTAAAAGATATCAAAATGAGGCAAAAAAAAAAATTGACAATCACATTATTAAAACACCATCATCTCGGACAAATAAAATCAAATAATAATTATAATAATAATAGTTAAATTAATTAATAATAATATTACAGTGGACAATTGTGTCTGATAAATCCTCATATTTTTTTTTATAAATATATTCATGTTATATTAATTTCTCCGTTTCATTAATGAGGCATTTGTAAATGAGAGCACCTGTATTTCATGTATTATTGTGTATGTATTAAAAAAAAGAAAGAAAAAAAAATTCAACAAATTATTAAAACTGTTAAATAATAACAAACCACAAGTGCAATGAATTTTTGGCGCAAAATTAGTGGAAATTGTTGATTTAAGTGGAAAATATATTTATCAAAAATCCACATGATTTTTATAATTATAATATATCTTAAAATTTATAAATAAAAATTTGTCTGCCAGAATTTATAATGATATTAAAAAAAAAAAAAAAATTGAATATTTTATATTCTTTTTCATATAAATCTTGAATTTATTTTAAAAATAAATTTTCTTTGTTATAAATTATGCACGAAATAATTTATAAATAAAAATAATAACTATATTTTTAGTTAAATATTTTACAAGGTAAAAAGATTTTTTTAAATTACCTGTAAAATTGTAAATTAATTTTTCTTTTTTTAAATTATGTGTGAACGAGATGAAATGAAAAGAAAAAAAAAAATTGTAAAGAATGTATTGATTAATTATTAAATAAGGTATAAATGAAATTGAATAAAAAAAAAGAAAATTTTATTAATTGATCTATTTATTTATACAAAGAAAATTATGAGAGGAAAAAAAATAATTAAATTATATATAAATCTGTAGCTATATTTTTTTAAAATAATAATTAATTTAATGGATTTTGTTGGGCTCAATGAAATTTGAGTGCTTTTTTTAAATAACAATTAATTAATAATTAAAAATGCTTCGTTTTTGATAAATAATTTAACTTCTAAAATTCAAAAAAAAACAATCTCACGTACTTTAATTATTATTTTTATAAAAAGCCAATAAACTTGGATGAAAATTTGAATTAAATTCAAAAAAAGAACAATTTACCTCAATATGTTAATTTTAATTTAAAAATAATAACACAGCTCATTTAAAATATTATAAAAAAACTTTTTAAATTCAATAAAATGCTGGTATAAATAAATATATTTACAAAATAGTATATTAATTTTTTTATCATCCTTTTATTATTAATTTTAATTCAGTCATCATTATCATCAGGAAGTTCACAGTCTTCAATTTCATCCATACCTGGTTTGTAGACTTTAAATGAAAATTTATTTTTAGGAAATGAGCCTGGATTGATGACTTTACAATCAGCATAACTTGTTGTATAAGATTGTGAACTATCAGCAACAACAATTAGATCTGGTGTTGGAAATAATTGAAGTGCATGATCATGTTTCCAGTAGACTGGTACAACTGGAAGTGTCATTGGAGCTAGATGTGATTGACAAACCATTGTTCTTGCATACTAAAATATAAAATATTATATTAAAATTTACACAATAATTGCTAGATATTATGTAGCTAAACTTACATGTTCATAGAGTTGTCCTTTCTCAGGAAATTTAAGTGTGTTTCTTGATAACTTGGCAATCATATCTTCACGAAAAACAACAATTTCTTTTGTACAATATTGAATCCTGCATGGATTATAAGCAAGAAATGTACCTGGTATAGATTTTATAAATGTATCCAGCAGATATTCTGGTAATGGAGCTTTTGGTAAAATTTTTGGAGCAAATATATCCTGTGGTCCAGGTACAAATACAAATTTTGAATATTTTTTAATATCAGGATAATCTTGTATTATATCAGCTAATTTATTAAAACCTTCTTTAAGTTTATCAGCACTTGTTACATTTGGTGCAAATGACAAAAAATTACCACACAATATAAATGCTATTGGTGCATCATCAGAATAACCATCAAATATTATTCTTAATTTACTAAGAATAACTGGATCATCAAGCCAAACATCTGATAAAATTACCATCATTTCTGATATACGACTTTCTTCATGATTTTTTAATTTTTCTGATAGCTTTAATGATATTTTACTTGTTCCACCAAATGTATTTTCAGTACCAAATGGTGCTCTTGATACTTCTGATGGTTCTGCTGGTGGTAAACCAATTTTTTTAACTTCCAATATTCCATCTTCATATAATCCATTTACAATGACAATAGTACCTTCAGTTATAACACCTGCTTCAAAAATTTATAAATAAAAAACAATTAAGAAATAATATTTAACATATAACAAAAATATAAAAGCTATCATTTAAATTTTTATAAAAAGGATATTGCTTTTTTAAGATCCAATTGTACAGCACCACCTTGATCTTCTAAAAAATATTTTCCCTCAACAAGTTGTGATAATAAACCCATAACATAAACTTCACCATTTTTAGTATTTGTTAATAAATATTCAACAGGAACAAGATTAAATTTATCAACATCTGTTTCACCAAATTTTTTTGGCTCAAATGCTTCATGTCTAAGTGTCCTGTATTTCAAAAGATTTAATCTATTTTTATATAAATTTGTTTTACAATCAGCATCTGAATAATAATCTGGTTTTATTTTTTCAAGTTGAAATTTTTTTCTAACAATATCATATGTTATTTTTGGTATGTCAATTATTGAAATGACATTAAATATTTTTTCATTTTCATTTAAATTTGTATCTGGTCTTATGCATTCTCTTATTGCTTGATCAATGTGTTCCTTGGTGATGTGGGGATCAGTAAGATTTAGACTTGTTAATTGATCTGTTATTTTTGTTAACCATGTATCTCGTTCATCTTCATCAACACATTGTAATTGTCCAACAACATAATTACTCAAGTCTCTAGAAATTTTTGTTATTATTATTTATTGTTTATTTATGTTTTTGTTTAACATTAGATAATTACTCACCTTCTTATTATGAAACCATACATGGAAAATGTGCTTTGCACTGTCTTGAGAAGATTACTCATTGTTCCAAATAATATATTACTTACTTGAATAAATAAACAGTTGTTTTTTATTGTTGTTGTTTATTTAATGTTGTTGTTTTTATTGACTACACACCTGTAAAAATTTCCCGCTCATTTCTAATGTCAATTAATTTATAAACAACTGACAACATGTGTGTGTATTTTTTTTTTTTTTTTTAAGTCGTCAACATATGATTGAGTGAAAACAAACCTTTATAAAAAAATCGTTCACTCAAAATCAGGATTGAATTGTTTGTCAACCGGCATTATAACCTAAAAAAAAAAATTAAAAAACATTCTAGAACATTCGATCAGGTTGGATCCACGTTAAACAACTTGAACAATATTACAATTAAAAATGAGTCAACAAATTGAATCTGTTAAAAAACCAATATTTCAAGAACTAACTGCTGATGATCCTGATGCTGAAGCTACAGTTATTGAGAGCATGTGTATGAATTGTGAAAAAAATGTAAGTTTCAAAATGTAAACAATAATAATTACTCAAAAATATTGACTGACAGTTTTTTTTTTTTGACAGGGTACAACAAAGTTATTATTAACTAAAATACCACACTACAAGGATGTCATTCTTATGTCATTCGATTGTGAACATTGTGGTTTTCAAAATAATGAAATACAAAATGGTGGTAAAATAAATGAAAATGGAATTAAAATTGAGCTTGAAATGACAAATGAAAATGATTTAAATCGTCAAATTGTCAAGTCTGATTATACTTGTGTTAAAATTCCAAGTATTGATTTTGAAATACCACCACAATCACAAAAAGGAGGTATAATTAAATCAAATCAATCAAAAAAAATTAACAAGTATTAATTTAATTTATATTTTTAACAGAGGTAACAACTGTCGAGGGAATTATTGATCGTGTAATAGCTGGTTTGATTCAAGATCAATCGAAACGTCGTGAAGAAAATCCTGACATTGCTGCTGAAATTGATTTATTTATAATAAAATTAAAAGCATTAAAAATCATTGATGAACCATATAAAATAATATTTGAGGATATAACTGGTGAATGTCATGTTGAAAATCCAAATTCACCTCAAAGAGATCATCACGTTAAAATAAGTCATTTTGTTAGATCTGAAGAACAAAATAAAATGCTTGGAATATTTGAAGCAAATAATGATGAATTATTAAAACCAATAGCACCAGGTACATTTACACTTGAACAGCTAGAAGGTGAAGTATTGACATTCCCAACAAATTGTCCAGAGTGTAATAATCCATGCTCGACAAACATGAAAATGACAAACATACCACATTTTAAAGAAGTCGTTATAATGGCAACTGTTTGTGATATATGTGGACACAGAACAAATGAAGTTAAAAGTGGCAGTGGTATTGAACCAGAAGGTATTAAAATTGAAGTTAAAATAAATGACAGAGAAGATTTTAGTCGTGATGTATTAAAATCTGAAACATGTGCTATGGAAATACCAGAATTAGATTTTGAAGTTGGTTCTGGTGCACTTGGTGGTAGATTTACAACAGTTGAAGGTTTATTAACAGCAACAAAAGATCAATTAATATCAAGCTCAACATTTGATGGTGATAGTGCCGATATATCTGCTGGTAAAAGATTAGATAAATTTACAAAAATTCTTGATGAAATACTTGATAGTAAACGTTCAATTACACTTGTACTTGATGATCCAGCTGGTAATAGTTATATTCAAAGTTTAGCTGATTCTGGATGTGATGACAGGCTAAAAATAACACGTTACATAAGAAATTATGATCAAAATGAAGAGCTTGGATTGAATGACATGAAAGTTGAAAATTATTAAAACTTTATTTTCATTTTTTAATTGTAAATAATCAACAATTAAATTGTTTTTTTTAATATTTGATTGATAAATATATTATTAATTAAATTTATTTGGTTTTTTTTCTTTGTAAATTATTCTTCAGCATGTCTAGAAAAATAATTATAATTCAATTAATAGATATTTTCTTTTTAGAAATAATTTATGTTAAGCAAGTTGATTACTTACACAATTGGTACACCATCAAGTTTTTTAAGTTTTGGAAGTCTACGAATAACCTGAGTTCTCCATGATTCGTTATCTAAATTTTCACATATTGGATTATTTATAAACATGAGCTCTTCAAGGTTTGGAATTTCCTGGAGTCTGCTAAGTTCTGACCAATCTTTTACAAGATTATTTCCCATGTAGAGTACTTTGAGAGCTTTAAAGGCATTGACTCCTTTTATTTTTTCAATTAAATTGTAGGATATCCAAAGCTCTTCAAGATGTCCACCAACAACTTCTAGTCCTGAGAAAGTTTTTATATAATTTCTTCCCAATGATATGATTCGTAAATTCTTGAGGGAATCAAGACCAGATATTTTTTCAATCATGTTTGTTGATAAAGATAGTTTTCTAAAATTAATTATTTATTATTCAACAAGATTGACATTTTGATTGATTATTTAATAACCTACTCGACTTTTGATAGAAGAGATAAACCATTGTCCATTTTGTCAATTGGTGGCCAACGAAATGACAGTATCATTTCAGTTTGTTCTTTTGCTGGTTTTCCATTTTCTTCTTCCCATTTTTGTATTGCCTCACGACAAGTTGTTGCTTTTGCCTAATTCAACAACAATTTAATTATTAAACTTTTTTAAAATTATTTATCTAGTCTTTTTACCATTTTTATTCAATTAACTAATCTTTATTTATTTTTTAAAGAAAAAACAAATGATATATTTTGCTGATATATTTTTTTTTTTTATTTAAATTTAGCAATAAACAAAAATTAATTTCAACAGTTTTATATTGTGCTATAATGTTACCTTGGATATTTTTTATTATCGATCAAACATTATCAACAAAAAAATATTAATAAATAAATTAATTTTCTCTTTAATTTTTAACAAAATAAATTAATTTTCTTTTCTCATTATAACTTGTAAATAAATTAACAAATAGTAAACAAACAAAAAAACAATTAAAAATAAATAATTCAAGCTTACAAAAATTATTGTAAATTTATAATTTAATTTGTTGATGCTTGTTGTTTTTTGAAGTTGTGTAAAATCATGTTAACTATAGCAACAGATCTAATAGTTGGTAGACTTTTGCTGTGATGATTCTCTGATTTATCAACACAAGATTCAGATTTTTCATGTTGAATTATTTGGTGTTGATGACTTGTTGTCATTTCATCAACCTGGGATAAACTTTGTGATGGATCTGGTGAGCTGGATTGTTCTTTACGACTTGTAGAAATTCCAGTTGAAGAATTTAATGTACCAGCATCACTCTGAGTTGTATTTGAACTTGTAACTCGATTTTTTGATGAATCCAAAGAGACGTTGGATGCTTCACTGGCTTCATTGGTTTCTTCATCACTTTGACTGGCCTCTGATAACTCAGTGGTGTCTAGAAAATTAACAAATGTTATATTAAATAACACCAACAAATTAATTATACAAGCTATAAACAAAAAATAATTTAACTCACTATTACTATCAGCTGTTTTTAAAATTACTTGTCTAGTATTTTTTTTTTCTTGATGAAAATAATTTGGATTTTTTTCAACAAATGCATCAAACAATTCACTTGCACTGTCATCAGATCCATCATAAGCTTCTCCTAAACAAATAAAAATAATTTATAAAATGAAAATACAAATTAATTTAATTATTTTATAAACTTACTGATTTTTTTTTTCAATATTTCATTTTTTTTTTTCAAGTTTAATCTCTTCTGACGTTGTCCACTGTTTTTGTATCTACCCTGATACTCTGTAACAATACCAAAATATTTAATTGATAATTTTATAATTAAATTTAATTATTGTTTAATATTTTTAAATTTAAAATTCATTATTAGAATTTTTATTATTTTACAAACCTTTTATAACTTTGTTCAATGCAATTTCAGATATTGGCTCTCTGTATAAACCTACAGTAAAAAAAAAATTACAATCATTATGTTATTAACAAATTAAAAATGATAATAGCTAGATAAAAAAAAAAATTATTTACCATTTTTTGATAAAAAACCTAGCAATCCATTTCCTGATAACTTTTTATTAAACTTTGTTTCCTTTTTTTTATGTTTAATTAGAGATTTTTTGTTTTTATTTTTTAGAGCATTTATTTTTTCAAACATTAGATCAATTTTAATTTTATGATATACATTTATTGGTGATAAGCATTCAGGTATATTTTTTGGTGGTGAAATTTCACGTCTTGGTGATGACACGCGACGTATTTTTTTGTATTTTCTTTTATTAGATTCTTTGTTGAGTGTTATTTCATCATCAGAAATATGATTGGTAACTAATGTTTCAGAATTTTTATCACCTTCATGACTTTCTTGATGATGTTTTTGTTGTTGTTGATCAAAATCATCTGGTAGACATGTTGACATACCAACATATCTTCGTTTTCTTTTGCTTTTATTTTCATTATATTTTCTTGTGATAATTATTTGTCTATCAAAACTATAACTGGTACCTGATGCTTCAGATTGATCAGAGTCACCACTTCCATAATGATGCTGTTTAAAATTATTATCTAAAACATAAATTAATGATGAGGTAAAAATGTTTTCTGTTTTTATTTTATTGACAATTTAAAATGACAAATAAATCAAGCTAAATGTAAAAATAAATTTTAACTTGATTATGATTTATTTAAAATTCTAGATAGACTTACCATCTTGTGGAGAATCAGTTGATGATGGATGAAGAGTTGATGAATCATTTTCTATATCTTCTTGTCGAATATATTTAATAAATCGAGCAGCTTGTTTATCACTTATTGATTTTTTAATTGAAGAAAGTTCACTTGACCAAGACAATTTATGAGAAAGATCATTTGGTGATGGTGTACTTGTTAATATGTTTTTATTATTTTTACCAACTGGAGTATATTCAGTCATCTTGTTTACAAACAACGCTTTCAATTCAACTGACTGGAAAATACACACTAAAAGCTAAAATATTCTTGAACAGGAAAAATAAACAAAACTATCCTAAAAATAGGTACAGTTTAGTAAACATGAAAATTAAATTTAAAATAATATTTTAAAATATTTTTATAATTCAGTTGAACACTCTGAATAATTTTATTTAATTCTCGATACAATAAATGCGATAATTTTTATAAAAATAAATTGAAATTTAAATTAAATTTTTCATCATGAAAAATATTAAAACAAAATTTATAAAAATCATGATACTTTTTAAAATAAAATATTTAATTTGCATTAATCATTTCTTTGACAATGTTAATAATAGTATTATTAGCACTTGATGATGATTTATTTTTTGCAATAAAATCAGCATTTATATTATCAGCACAATTTCCAATAAATTTTTTTTTCTCAATGCAATTATCAAAGTGTTTGTTTGAATTTATAATAAGTTCATTGAAATTATTCATTGCATTGAGTAAACAATTATAAATTAATGATGGCAATAATTCATTTTGTTTTTTAATATTATCTAATATATTTTTATGTGTTGTTTCAACTTTTTTTATGCCTGTTAATAAATTCCAATCGAAACATAAAAGTAGCACTTTAAATGGTAAATTTTTGTCGTAACAAATCGAAAATTCTTTTTTAAAATAATCTCTCTGTAGAAAAAAATTAATTAAATTTAATAATAATTTAGTTATCAATTTTTAAGAGTATTATTTATATTTACCTCAACAGTTTCATTTAAAATATTTTCAAGATTTGTTCTTTGATCATCAAAGCAAGTGTTTGTCTGATTTAATGCAGCTTTCGTTGCATTATCAACTCGTTGTTTTGATAGCTCTAAACAACAAGTTGCATTATCTTTTGGATTAATATTTTGAAAAATATTAATTGCTTGAGCATTACTATTTATGAAAGCAAATTGTTGTATTTTTTGAATACTTATTTTCTTTATATTGTTCAATAAAGTATCACGAGAAATAAATAAATCTCTGAATGTTGTATAATTCATGTACTGATTTGGAGTTATCAAAGGTAGCAACTGAGTGTTTATCTGAAAAAAAAAAAAAAAACAATTAGAGTTAATTAAATTACAAACAATATTTTTCAATTAAAATTTTCATATTTACTTTTTTAACACATGCATTATATTTATTTTTTGAATTAATAAATAAATTTTCTGCTGTACTATTAAAAGTATCCCAACACAAATTAATTTCAGTTGACAATATTCCATTTAAATTATATAAATACGTTTGCATCATTTCATATTTTTTTATCATTTCTTCATCCATAATCAAAGTTTTTCCATCAATACATTTTAATGATTTTTGTATTGAATATTTTTGATCATAGCAAGATTGAATTAATGGTGAATTTTTATAAGTCTAAACAATAAAAAAAATTGATTATTTTTAACAAAATACTTTGGAAATAATTTTTTTTTATATTTACATTGATCATTGTGATGATAAATTCTTCATATTTAAATTTCTTTTCACTTCGACATCTGGTATTTTGATCCCAAGCTCTAATTATATTTTCCATTACTTGATTTTTTGGTTCCTCAAGACATTTAGTTATATTTTTTTGTTTATTATTTTTAATTAATTTATCAAATTCTTCAACAATGTTTGAATAAAAATTTTCTAAATTGTTCCATTGAGTTGACATTGAGGTTGATAAATATTTCATTTGATCTTCATATATATATTCAAGGGTGTTACCATGAACCTGTTGATTGATAGCATAGTTTTTTTTTAAATAATATGATATATTTTTGATATTTAAAAATATTATTTACGTACCTGGTATGAAAGATTCATCAGCAAAAAAAATACCAAGAATATTTTTAAATCCATCATTGACTAGATGCTTCAACAAACTGTGAGAGACCTAATTTTTATAATTAGTATTCGCACATCACCTTATATACCTCAGAGTTTATATCAAAGTCCAACGATTTGTATTTTTATAATATCATCGCGTGATTTTAAAAGATGTTATAAAACTAAAAAAAAAAAAATTCCACAGCTAGATTTTTTCTAGCGTTGTCAGTAAAACTGTGTTAATTGTTTATAAATTAAAATTTAAAGTCCAAATTTATTAATCATACGTTGCCAACGTGATCAAAATTTAATAATAATAAAAAATTCGAAACAAAATGTACTGGAGTCCTATCATGGTTTTACACCCTGGGCTTATGCAAATAAATAAATAAATAAATAAAATATTAAAACAGTAATTAAATAAATTTATAAAAAATGATATTAGTTAATAAATTTTTTTTTCATATTTATTTTTAAATTTATTCCGAATAAAAAAAAAAATCAAACAATATTAAATACATAATCATGGTTACCATGAATTAAAAATTTTATTTATCAAATTAATTTTTAAATTTGTCAACTGTGATATGTTATTTTTTGAAAAATAATAAAATTAATTTTTTTTAAATTTTATTATGACGACACATTTTTTTTTTAATTTAGATCTTTTATTTTTGTGATGAATTAATAATAAAAATTTCGTGTAATAAAAAATTGATAGATAAAAAAACCAACTTAAAATATTTTTGAATATTAATATTTATTATTGATGATAAATTCATAAATTAATAAATCAATAAAATTATCAGCGTTACTTTGTTTCGATGAATTAAAAATGTTTTCTATTTTTATTTTGTTGACAATTTAAATCGACAAATAAATCAAGCAAAATGTAAAAATAATTTTTACTAGACATTTACCAAACAAGGAAAATTAAATTTAAAAATATTTTTATAATTAAGCTAATCCCTCTGAAAATTTTTATTTAATTCTTGATACAATAAATGATATTTTTTTTAATGTACATATGTTCAACTGGAGTATATTCAGTCATCTTGTTTACAAACAACGCTTTCAATTCAACTGACTGGAAAATATTCTTGAACAGGAAAAATAAACCAAACTATCCTAAAAATAGGTACAGTTTAGTAAACATGAAAATTAAATTTAAAATAATATTTTAAAATATTTTTATAATTCAGTTGAACACTCTGAATAATTTTATTTAATTCTCGATACAATAAATGCGATAATTTTTATAAAAATAAATTGAAATTTAAATTAAAATATTAATTTTTCATCATGAAAAATATTAAAACAAAATTTATAAAAATCATGACGTTTTTTAAAATAAAATATTTAATGTACATTGATTATTTCTTTGACAATACCAATAATAGTATTATTAGTACTTGATGATGATTTATTTTTCACTATAAAATCATCATTTATATATCATCAACACAATTTCCAATAAATTTTTTTTTTTCAATGCAATTATCAAAGTGTTTGTTTGACTTTATAATAAATTCATTAAAACTATTCATTGCATTGAGTAAACAATCAGAAATTAATGATGACAATAATTCATTTTTTTTTTCAATATAATCTGAAATATTTTCATGTGGTATTTGAACTTTTTCTATGTCTGTTGATAAATTCCAATCAAAACATGAAAGTACAACTTTTAATGGTAAATTTTTTTCGTAACAAATAAAAAATTCTTCTTTAATATTATCTCCCTGTAAAAAAAAAATTAATTAAATTAATTAATAATTTAGTTATGAAATTTTAAGAGTAGTATTTATATTTACCTCAATAGTTTCATCTAAAATATTTTCAAGTTTTGTTGTTTGATTGCCAAAGCAAGTGTTTGTCTGATTAAATGCAATTTTCGTTGCAATATCAACTCGTTGTTTTAATAGCTCTAAACAACAAGTTGCATTATCTTTTGGATCAATATTTTTAAAAATATTAATTACTTGAGCATTACTATTTATGAAAGCAAATTGTTGTATTTTTTTGATACTTATTTTCTTCATGTTGTCCAATAAATTATCACGAAAAATAAATAAATCTCTAAATGTTGTATAATTCATATACTGATTTGGAGTTATCAAAGTTACCAGCGGAGTGCTTATCTGAAAAAAAAAAAACAATTAAATTTAATTAAATTACAAACAATATTATTCAGTTGTAATTTTAATAATATTTACTTTTTTAGCACATGCATTAAATTTATTTTTGGAATTAATAAATATATTTTGTATTGTACTATTTAAAGTATTCCAACACATATTAATTTCAGTTGACAATATTCCATTAAAATCATACAAATACTTTTGAATAATTTCATATTTTTTCATCATTTCTTTATCCATAATTGAAGTTTTTTCATCAATACATTTTAATAATTTTTGTGTTGAATATTTTTCATCATAGCAAGATTGAACCAATGGCGAACTTTTATAAGTCTAAAAAATAAAGAAAATTAATTATTTTTAACATAATACTTTGATAGATTTTTGCTTATTATTATTAACTAAATAGATTTTTTTTTTTAATTACCTTGATCATTGTGATGATAAATTCGTCATAATTAAATTTCTTTTCACTTCGACATCTGGTATTTTCATCCCAAGCACTAATTATTTTTGCCGCTAATTGTTTTTTTGGTTCTTCAATACATTCAGTTATATTTTTTTGTTTATTATTTTCAATTAATTCATCAAATTCTTCAACAATGTATGAATAAAAATTTTTTACATTGTTCCATTGATTTGACATTGAGGTTGATAAATATTTCATTTGATCTTCATATATATATTCAAGTGAGTTACCATGAACCTGTTGATTGATAGCATAGTTTTTTTTTTAAATAATATGATATATTCTTGATATTTAAAAATATTATTTACGTACCTGGTATGAAAGATTCATCAGCAAAAAAAATACCAAGAATATTTTTAAATCCATCATTGACTAGATGCTTCAACAAACTGTGAGAGACTTGAATTTGGTATATAGTTAATATTCAATAACATCACCTTATATACCTCAGGGTTTATATCAAAGTCTAACGACTTGTATTTTATAACAGCATCGCGTGATTTTAGAAGATGTTATAAAACTAAAAAAAAAATTCCACAGCTAGCTTTTTTCCCAGTGTTGTCAGTAAAACTGTGTTAATTGATTATAAATTACAATTTAAAGTCCAAATTTATTAACCATACGTTGCCCAATGTTCCATTTAAAATTAAAATTCAAAAAAATGTAGTCCTATCATGGTTTTACACCCTGGGCTTATGCAAAGAGATAAATAAATTAATAAATAAAATATTAAAACAGCCATTAAATAAATTTATAAGAAATATTTTATATTAGTAAATAAATTTTTTGTCATATGTACTTTGGAAGGAATATTTTTTTTTCTAAATTTATTCCAATTAACAAAAATCCAACAATATTAAATACATAATCATGATTACCATGAATTAATAATTTTTATTATTTAAATTAATTATTAAATTTGTCAACTGTGATATGCCATTTTTTGAAAAATAATAAAATCAAATTTTTTTTTTATTTCATTATGACGACATATTTTATTTTTCATTTAGATCTTTTTTTTTTGTAATAAATTAATGATAATAATTTCGTGTAATAAAAAACTGATAAATAAAAAAAACAACACAAAATATTTCTGAATATTAATATTTATTGATAATATTAATAATATATTTTTGATGCATTTTTTCATAAATTAATAAATCAATAAAATTATTAGCAGTACTTTGTTTCGATGAATTAAAAATGTTTTCTATTTTTATTTTGTTGACAATTTAAAATGACAAATTTATCTATTTAATTTAAAAAATCATACGTTCAGATGAAAGTCCAACGATTTGTATTTTATAATAGCATCGCGTGATTTTTCTCAGTATTTTAGATAAAATTGTGTTAATAGTTTTTAAATTACAATTTAAAATCCAAATTTATTAATCATATGTTGCCAACGTGATCAACATTTAATAATAATAAAAAATTCGAAACAAAATGTACTGAAGTCCTATCATGGTTTCACACCACGGGCTTATGCAAATAAATAAATAAATAAATAAAATATTATAACAGTATAATTAAATAAATTTATAAAAAATGATATTAGTTAATAAATTTTTTTTTCATATTTATTTTTAAAAGAATATTTTATTTTTAAATTTATTCCAATTAAAAAAAAAAATCAAACAATATTAAATACATAATCATGATTACCATGAATTAAAAATTTTATTTATCAAATTAATTTTTAAATTTGTCAACTGTGATATGTTATTTATTTTTTGAAAAATAATAAAATTAATTTTTTAAAAATTTTATTATGACGATATATTTTTTTTTTTCTTATATAATAAATTAATAATAAAAATTTCGTGTAATAAAAAATTGATAGATAAAAAAACCAACTTAAAATATTTTTGAATATTAATATTTATTGATGATAAATTCATAAATTAATAAATCAATAAAATTATCAGCGTTACTTTGTTTCGATGAATTAAAAATGTTTTTTATTTTTATTTTGTTGACAATTTAAATCGACAAATAAATCAAGCAAAATGTAAAAATAATTTTTACTAGACATTTACCAAACAAGGAAAATTAAATTTAAAAATATTTTTATAATTAAGCTAATCCCTTCGAAAATTTTTATTTAATTCTTGATACAATAAATGATATTTTTTTTAATGTACATTAATAATTTCTTTGACAATATCACTAATATTATTATTATTATTATTATTATTTGATGAATATTTATTTTCCATAAAATCATCAGTACAATTTCCAATAATTTTTTTTTTTTTTATGCAATTATCAAGGTGTTTGTTTGAATTTACAATAAACGCATTTAAATTATCCATTGTATTGAATAAACAATGATATAATAATGATGGCAATAATTCATTTTGTTTTTTAATATTATCTGAAATATTTTTATGTGTTGTTTTAACTTGTTCTATTTGTGTTAATAAATTCCAATCGAAACATAAAAGTACCACTTTTAATGGTGGATTTTCTTGGTAACAAGTTGAAAATACTTCTTTAACGTTATCACTCTGAAAAAAAAAATTAATTAATTAATAACTAAAATCAAATTTTAAAAGTATTTTTTATATGTTTACCTCAACAGTTTCATTTAAAATATTTTCAAGTTTTGTTCTTTGATCTTCGAAGCAAGTGTTTGTCTGATTTAATGCAGCTTTCGTTGCAATATCAACTCGTTGTTTTGATAGCTCTAAACAACAAGTTGTATGTTCTTTTGAATTAATATTTTGAAAAATTTTCATGGCTGGACTGTTGTCATTTATTGCAGCAAATTGTTGTATTTTTTGGATACTTATTTTTTTCATGTCGTTTAATAAATGATCACGAAAAATAAATAAATTTCTAAATGTTGTATAATTAGTATAACGATTTGAATTTATCAAATCAATTACACTATTTACCTGGAACAATTAAAATTAAAGTTAATTACAAACAATATTATTAAATTATAATTTTAATAATATATTTACTTTTTCAACACATGCAATATATTTATTTTTTGAATTAATAAATAAATTTTCTATTGTACTATTAAAAGTATTCCAACACATGTTAATTTCAGTTGACAATATTCCATTAAAATCATACAAATATTTTTGAATAATTTCATATTTTTTCATCATTTCTTTATCCATAATTGAAGTCTTTTCATCAATGCATTTTAAAGATTTTTGTGTTGAATATTTTTGATCATAGCAAGATTGAAACATTGGTGATTTTTTAAAACTCTAAACAATAATTAAAATTAATCATTTTAAATACAATACTTTTAAAATAATTTTTTTTTAATACTTACATTCATCATTGTGATGATATAATCTTCATATTTAAATTTCCTTTCATTTTGACATCTGTTATTTTGATCCCAAGCACTAATTATTTTCTCCACTACTTGTTTTTTTGGTTCCTCAAGACATTCAGTTAAATTTTTTTTGTTATTTTTAATTGATTTATCAAATTCTTCAACAATGTTTGAATAAAAATTTTCTAAATTGTTCCATTGAGTTGACATTGAGGTTGATAAATATTTCATTTGATTTTCATATAAATATTCAAGTGTGTCACCATGAACCTGCTGATTGATAGCATAGTTTTGTTAAATAATATTATATATTTTTGATATTTGAAAATATTATTTACGTACCTGGTAAAAAAGATTCATCAGTAAAAAAAATACCAAGAATATTTTTAAATCCATCATTGACTAGATGCTTTAAGAAACTGTGAGAAACTAAAATTTGGTAGTTAAAAAATCATACGTTCAGATGAAAGTCCAACAATTTGTATTTTATAATAGCATCGCGTGATTTTTTTCAGTATTTCAGGTAAAATTGTGTCAATAGTTTTTAAATTACAATTTAAAGTCCAAATTTATTTAGAACAAAAGTTATCATATGTTACCAACGTGTTCGCCACGTTATGTTTATAACAGCAATTTATAAAAAATATTTATCTTATTTATTTTAATTAATAAAAATTTTAAAGGAATATTTTTTTATATGAAAATTATATTTTTATTGGCAAAAAAAAAGACGAAGAAAACATGAATATTTTCTCTGTTAATCAATTTAAAAAAAAAGACGGAAAAGAGGCAACGAAAATATGGATATTTATTGAAAATGATTCATCACCAAGTCCAGGATAATTTTATATCAAAAAAAAAAAAAAAAATGATAAATGTTATGATGACTTGACTGAGTGAAGGAAACGGTGACGAAAAAAAAATTATACATAATCCAATAAAACAAAGAACCGAGTATACAGTTTTACCGAACAAAATAATTTAATAATTATTTTATTTAAATAATAATATTATTACAGAATAATAGTGCAAAAAAAAAAAAAAAAAAAAAAACGAAACGAAAACAAATCATATACACATTTGCTCATTTTGAATTTTAATTCATATACAATATGCCTTCAAATATAAAATTAAATTTCAATTATTTATTACGCAAAATTTTTATTTTTAATTCAAGTTTTAAGTATTGAAAATTCACTGATAATATTTTCTATCTCTCAGAGAGAAGTCTCCGAAATGTTATTCAGCATTCTCCACGGTATTTCTTCTGTTCCATTTTCAGATATTAAAACAGGCTCAATAAGTGTACAGACTTCAAATAAAATTGTCAAAGTATCATTTGGCAAAAGTTTCATGGATTCATCAATGATACCACCGACAGATATTTTATTGATATACTCATTAGAATATGTATATTTTTTATCTTTATCTTGATTGATCAAGGAGACTGTAAAATTCTGTTTTCCAAATTTTCTTATGCTGTCAACAGTTATTTTAATACAAGCTGGCTCTGGATCATCATGACTCTCTGGTTTAACTGATTCAACTGTCAAGCCCCAGATGCCTACTGATTTGTTGCCAGATATAAGTTCAGGTGACATAAAAACAAAGCCATGTTTAAAATGCACTGTAAAATGTTCAATCGACCACTCGAATGCATCATTTTCTATTTTACTTGTTGTTCGAAATTTCGTAACGATATTATATTTTTCACCAAATTCTGACATATTTTTTACCACAAATTAACAATTTAAATAATTTTTTAGCTTATCACTGCGTGGAAGTATAAATAATTTTTTAAATAATATTAATATACCAACAGGGTGTGGCTGAAAATAATTGACAAACTTTTTCTCTTGTCTACTTGTTAGTTAAATGACAATGACACACTGGATCAGTTGGAGCTCAAGTGACACATGTTAAATATTGTTTCTATTTATTTCCTCAAACGTTGATATTTTTCCTACTTGAAATATTAAATAATAATTAATTTATCAATATATAAAAACAAATAAAATAATTCAAGTTATCATCAGCTTCGTATAGAAAAAAAAAAAATAACACAAATTTATTTTTCATGCTTTTTTTATTTATTTAAACATTAGTGTTGATTAGACATTTAAAAAAAATTTTTTTTTGTCTCATGCATAATGGCTTTATCGTTAAATTTAATTATTATAAAATAATAAAAAACCCCATTGTTTTCTTGATTAAAAAACGAAAAGAAAATTAAAGAAAAATGGATCAATAATTGAAAAAAAAAAAACAAAAGAAAAAACACACTTACAAGTTTCAAAATCAATAATTAGAAAAAAAAAAAACGAAAAAAAAGAAGAATCAAATTTTAAAAAATAATATCAAAGTTAAATTGTTGTTAATAAAGTTTAATAATTAATAACTTTTGCTGATGACCAAGCTGAAGAAACACCACGTGCTGATGATGTATCACCAGGTATTCTGGTCAAACTTTTAAATGAAGTTCCACGTCCAATAGCAGGAAATTGTTTTGCATCATTTTCAAAATGTTGTGTAACACGTCCAAGTCTTGGAAAATCATTATCAAATTTTTTTTCATTAGCTTTTTGATCATTCAATTTAATACTTTGTAAATTTTTAGCAATAATATTAATAGTGCTGTTATTATTGCTTTTTAATTGATTATCATGATGTGGATCTTCTTCAGCAATACTTGTTGTACTTGGTAAATTTTGTTGTGATGCCAAGACCATTTGTTTTCTGATTGCACCCATTGATAAATTTTCCAAAGACATTGTTTTCGATTCGGAAATTGGACGTCTCAATGGTTCATTTATTTGAAAAGCTGATCCACCAAGAGACGATGAAGATTTGTTGTTGTATTTTAACATTGAATGATGACGTGATGGTGGAACGACATTTGTAACTTCTAATTTAGCATGACGTTTACGTTCAGCTTCACGAAAAGCTTTTCTTTCACTTTTTGATGCAACAGCCAAATGTCGAAATACAGATTTATCCTCAATTGTTTTACTGGGATCGTAACCTGGTCCAACTCTTTTCTGTAAAATAAATAAATCAACACATGATTATTTTATGAAAAAAATTTCAATTCAAGTGGTACTTACAGTGTCCCAATTTTCATCACCAAAGTCAATATTTTTTCGTTCTTTCATGATGGTTTCCAATGAAAGTATACCAGCCAATGGTTTTTCATCAGTAGTGTAAGCGTATTCATGAACACTCTTTGCATCTGGACAAGTCTCAAGATGATGCTGATAATAAAAATATAAATGCAACATTAGTTAGATGATTAAACAGCGATACATCTTGATGAATGAATTATTTAAAAAGAAAATAATTAGCCAACTACTTGTTTGTTGAAGTAAAAACAATTCAAGTAATGTTCTTGATAAATAAAATCAACAAAAAACAAGTGGTACATTGGCTTGTGATGGAGATGAATAAAAAAAAAATAATCTATTTGTTTAAAAATAAAATTAAAAACTTACAGGAAAGACAATTGTGTCAACGATGTGTGTTATGTTGTATGGACACTTTGACTTCTTGGACATGTCATGTTGTCTTTCACATTTTAAAAGATGTGGTTGCATTCGGTGCTTCAATATTCTATGACTTTCATCAAGTGGACAAATCACGTATTGGCTGGCTGTTGGCATTTTGATGAGATTTAATTTTATCCTGAAAATTTTTTATCAAAAAAAAAAGAACACAGTTTAATTGATTGTTTGATTTTATAAGAATAATTGAAATAAAATTAATAATTAATTTACTTTTAATTAGTAAGATGAATTGATTAACAATTTGTTAATTTTTTAACAACTTTTTATTACAAATAAAAAACAAAGAACCAATTTTTTTTTAATACCGCAGTTTGTGGTGGCGGACGGCGGTTGGTGTTGCCTAGGCTGTGGACTTGCTTGAACTGGCATAAAAAATTAAATGAATCACACTAAGTCACCAAATCACACAAATGTAAACAAAAGCAACAAAGGGCCCTCTTTTTTTTCACGGAAAAAAAATATGAGACACTTGAAAGTTGAAAGAGAGCGAGAGAGATAAAAAAACATAACGGCCCAAATAAAAAATATTTTTTTTCTTTTTATATAATTTATTAATTAAAAAGCAAGTTGTTGTTGTTAATAAATAATTATTTATAATATTCAAAAAAAAAAAACACAACAAACAACCGAATAAAATATATATTTTCAATTTTAAAATTAATTTTTATATAAATAATTAGACAAAAACAATTTAACAAAAAAATAAAATAATGCCAAAATTTTAATTATTTAGTATTTATTAGTTTAATTATTTATAATTCTTATTAGATAAAAAAATACATAGGTACAATATTTTAATTTTTAATAATAAATTATTTATTTAATTTATAAATATTTAATAAAAAAAAAAACAACAACAAAAAAATTAAAATATATTTTTGCAATTAATTAAATTTAATTATTAAAAAAAAACTAATTATTCATTAAATTTTAATTATTTATTTTTCATTAGACAATTACAAAAATATATAAAAATTTCTCATTCAAATTTCCCGCGGTTATAAATAAATCGTTCAATTAAAACTCCAACGACAATTGAAAATCCACCTAAAATATATATTTTTTTTTAAATTTTTTTTTAACTCAAATGCAAACTGTGTGTGTGTGTGCATGTGTGTGTGTTAAGTGTTGGTATGGCTGCCAACTCGTTTTTATTACAAAATATATTTCTAAAAAAAAATTTCAATAAACAATTATTAATAACAATTAAAATTAAAAAAAAAAAAAAAATATCCGTCCGTAAAGTGTCTGTGTAAAAACAAAATAAAAAAAAGGATTAAAATTAAAAAAAATATGAGCAATAAATAAAAAAAAAAAATAACCGAATAAATCCAAAAAACAATATTAATATACAAATTAATTATTACAAAAATGAAATAATAATAACAATATAAATTAAATAATGTTAAGTAGCCAGAAAAATAACAAGGTGCATATGATAAAATTAAGAATGTGTTTTATTTAGTTGCTCTCATTGTGATTGCAAATATAAATACACACAAAATTAATATATATTTTGAATATTAATTCTCTCTCTTTCTTGACAATATTGACAATAATTTTTTTACTCTCTCGTGCTCTCTTAAACCCCCTCTGAGAGGGTAACAAGAGGAAGAGACGGAGGCGGCGGCGACCGACGGCGGCGATTCTAAAGCGGAAGAGAAAAAAAAAGTTATAAAAAATTGAAAAAAAAAATACAAAAAAAGAGGGCCTCTAGAGAGGAAATCGGAGAGAGGAAGAGGGAAACGACACACAATCCTAGCGGTCTCTCATCTTTATACACACACAATATTATCTATACACGTTTAAAAAAAAAAAAGAAAAAAAAATCAACGTAATATTTGATTACCCGTTTACCCGTGTTAAAAATGGGTCCCAGTGTTGGTGTCAATATATCAAAATAATTAACAATAATAAACCAGTAGTTTTATATTTATTTTTTTAAAAATATTATTATTATTTATAATAATTAGTTTACCTTCAATCAACAAACTCACATAGACACATCCACATAATGGTATTGTTAAATTCTTTACAACTTGTTTTTTTTTTTTTCCAACAATCATTCAATTTTTAAATATTCAATTAGCTATTTATTGAGTGTATTGATATTTAATTATTTAATTTTATTGTTAATGAATAACTTGGTTTATTATTAAATTAATTAATTGCTCATAATTTCTAGGATGCTGCTAAGAGCAAAGAAAAATCAAAGGATGGCAAGGATCCAGATACTGCTGATGAGGTGAGATAATTAATTTAATTAATAAACTAAATAATTAAATAATTTGTTTATTAGTTGAATTATTATTTACTATTATTGTTAATTTGCTTGTTGAATTTTTTAAACTGTCAATTGCTTCAACAAGTTGTACGGTTTTTAAAAATTATATTTGTGTACAGTACAATTATTGGAGTTGTTATTTAAATAATTATACTGATAATAATTTATTTATTTATAAAAAAATTGTTTGCAGTATATTGACAGGAGGATTGTTTATTTATATCATTATTTTATCGCTGTGATTTTTGAGGTTAGGGTTTGTTTTGACAAGCCAATGTCGGTCTTGTCAGTTTCTTTCGTTTATTTATTTATTTTTTTCGAATTGACAATTAATTAATATGCCTAATAATTATAAATAATTGTCAATTATATTTAGGTTTATTTATTTTTAGATTTATTTGATTTATGGTGAATTTAATTATTTAAAATTTAATACAGTTTTAAGTTTTGCGGTAATAATATTGAGAATGTATATTGTAAATAATTGTTGTTGTTGTTTTTGTTGTTATCACAGTTAGTTGCATAATAAAGTTGTTGAAGTAATGGCTTGTCATAATTGTAGATGCTCACAAATGACTGCAAATATTATCAGTTGAATTTAATCTCCAATAATTTATTCAATACGAGCAACGTTATCAATCGAGTTGAAAAAAAGATTAATTAATTAATCAAAAGTTATATTAAAAGTTTCAAATTATTCATGTGAGATATCAGCACAGTCGCGAATTCAAATGGAATTTTATTGACCAAGAGTAAACAATAAAAACAAATAGAATAAAATAATATTTTTACAGTTAAAAAATACCATATTTATATTTTTAATAACAATATTATTTTTTTTTTTTAGTAAACAGTGATAATCCTGATGATAAACTTAATAAATAAATCTATAAATAAATATTAATCTGATATAATAAATAAACAAATAATATATTCCAACTCAAATCGAAACTAAATAGAAAAATTTCGATTGAAAAAATAATAGCAAGAAATATGAACGAGTGTTTGACTGAAAATCATCCCCCACTTGATCAGTTTGAATTGAAAAAATAAAAAAAAAATGCGACGAGTCTATTTTGAGTATTTTGCAGATAGAAAGCATGCCAATAATATATGCCATTGCATGCCAACCCACCCACGTCTCAGATTCTTCAATTTTTTTTTTTTACATTGAACCATACTCGTATTTATCATAAAAAAAAAAAATAAAAACAAATAATGATAATTGTAAACACAATGATTTATCCATCAAAAATATGATATTAAATTTTTAATTTTTTACATTTAACTACTAATTATTAATGATTAGCAAACGTTGTAAATAATAGAAAAAAAATATGAAGAATATAAAGAGTTTCGATGAAATTAAAAAACAAATAATTGCTGTGATTAGCTCGTACAATAATTCATGAATTTGAATAACACTTGATATGTAATCATTCAATCTGATTGTTCCAGCATATAATAAAAAAAAAAAAAAAAATCATCTACGTGTATAATTTTTTTTTTTTATCAAGTATCATCTTTGACATACTACGCAATTCTTCATCTCAGGGACAATTTGACTACAACAATTTAAAATAGCATTGTTTAAAAAAAAATTATCAAACAGTTAATTTGTTTATTATTTTATTTTATTAATTGTCAATAATTATATCATCGTGTAAATAGCTTGATACAAAAAAAAAAGGAAAAAGGAATATTTATATAAATGAGAACATAAAAATCACTGCAAAAATTAAATATATTTTTGATCCAGGTTAAATCGATTAGATAGTTTTTCAAGTGATATTAATAAATATAAAAAAAAAATATATATGTATTTAAAATAAATGTAAGTTTGTATGTGTATTCATCGAGAATAATATTGTCCAACGATACAACGACAACGAAAGTCGGCTGATGTTGAATAGTCTCCGGTAAAAAAAAATTTTTTCATTACGGATATAATGACAAACGCGTCGTCAACAGCGTGCCACTGGCCGATTGCTCGCCAAACCGTGTCGCAAGTAATTCGATTCTCGGTCACGAGCGTGATTGTCATTTTTATAATTGACCAGTGCCACTTGACGACCTTGTATCAAGACCACGACAATAATAATCATCATCATCAACATCAATATCAACAACAACATTGACATCATCATCATCAACATCAACAACAACATCATCATCTTCATCATTCACATCAACATCATCATGATAAATAATTAATACAACGACAGTTGTTGTTTAAACATCATCAAATACGCAACAATTATTTCTACCGGGTACAACGATCTTGATCACAATCACAAAAATAATAATAACAACAACAATCACGCGGTGGTCTTGTTAACTCATTTGTTAACGATTAACACTGACATTATATTATTATTTTATTTTTATTTTTATACGCGAGTGTTAATATCTTTTTACTCAACAATATTATTGTTTTTTTAATTTGTTTTTTATTTTTATTCTATTTTTAGTTTAAATTTTTGTATGGAAGTTGATAGTTTTATTGGTAAATTTAAAAAAATATACTGCTCATTTGAAATGATAAATCATTGTTGGATTAAAAAAAAAAAAAAATCAATAAATTATTTTTAATTTAGGTTTATTGATTTTTTTAAAAAAGAAATTTATTTTTCTGTGTTGTTGATCAAGTGAAGTTTATGCAAAATAAGAAAATGCAAACATTTACTAATCTTGCATTTGGAAATGTCTTCAAAAAAAAGGCACGTGTTTATAATTATTAATGAAGAAAAATATAAATATTTATAATTAATTTTAATTATTTATATTTGGACTTTATATTTTTTTGATTTATTTTAATTTTCAATTTTTTTATCATTTGTAATCTTTTTAAGTGACGCTAGTGATTGATAAGATAAATCAATGATTATACGTGTAAATTTACGCATAAAATTTAACAAAAAAAAAGGATTGTTAATTTAATTTATAAAAATTAACACAGATTGATGATATAATTTTTATAAATTTTTTATTGGCTTTTTTTAGCAGCAGAATAACAAAGCCGCAGGTGGATCACCGGGTGGTAGTACACCACCACCACCAACGTTGATAAACAAAATCAAGTATCAAGCAGGTGGTCCTGTTATCAAAAAAGACAAACGTCAAAGCAGCTCAAGATTCAACATTACCAAGAATCGTGAACTGGCTAAATTGCCATGTTTAAACGGTGAGTTTTTTTTTTCGAAAAAGAAAAACCAAACAAAAACAATTATTATCTCCACGTGTCAATTAAAAAATCATTGTCAATTAAAAAACATTCATAGACATTCAATTAAATAACATAAATAAAATTTATATTTATCAATAATATCAATGGAAATAATTTTAATTGAATTGATAATTATTTCGATTTGATTAATGACGAAACCGACGAAACAAAATTTCATTGTGATAGATAATTCGATTGGGGCTTTCATCCCTGTCCTTTGTCAATGTTTTTACGTAACTTGATAATAAATAAAAAAAATAAACGTTTAAATAATACCATCAACAAATTCCCAGTTGGTAGATTAATGTTGGTGTTATTTCAACATGAATATATATTTTCTACCTACGTCAGAGAATATCGATTATAAGAACATGGGGTCGCGCAGACGCCGGATGTATATTTCGTTTTATTTTCTGGTCCCTGGCCTCGGTTCTTCAAGTAAACAGTTACCCCAAAAGTCTGCTATCGTTATTACTACTTGAATTTTAATTATTTTTTATTTTTTACTACTATATTTATAATAATATATAATTGTGTATGTCTTTTTAAAATTTATAACAAAACGTAAATTTACTTGACCAAGATTATTATCATATCAATATTCAAAGTGACCAATACTTTTGTTATTTTTACTCTTTATTTAAATAAAACAATATCAATTGTTATTGTGGCTCAATAATAAACAACGATTATTTATAATAAATATATTTTTTTATTTGAAAATTCATTGATTTTTATTTTGAATAATATAATCAATGCAAATAAACATTTGGCATTTTCCACGCTCAACAAATAATTGACAAATGTCCAATCGATATTCAAGTGAAAATGGCACTTTGACGTTTTGTTGGCAACCTTGAGTGTTGCGTTATATTGGCGATATTATTTGTGGTTTAACTTGATTAAATATTAAAAATAAAAATTATAATTAAAAAAACGACGAAACTTGTTAATCAAAAGAAACAAAATTGTCTTGTTTATATTTATATATTTTTTTTTCATTGTTAAATTGGTAAAGTTGAAATACAAAAATAAAAAAAACTTAGGGTTTGTTTGGTTGAATGAATTATTGAATAACAAAAAGGTCATTGACCGACAGAGAATTTTAAAAAAAAGTAATATTCCAACACGATGGTTCATGTTGGTGGTGGTATGAATCCCTCAGTGGGTAGTGGTTTACCTAAAAGTCCAAGTTTTCATCAGGGTCTTGCATATGCTGCTGTGTTACCTCATGATATGAATAATAAACAACGTCAACCTATTTCTGCTCTTCAATATCAACCACTTCAATCATTACTTCTTGGTAAAATTCAACTAACAAAAACAATTAAACTAACAATCAATTTTATATATTTTTTTTCATTAAATAATTTCTTTGTTTTCTTTGATATTTATTATTGATTGACTCTTTTTTTCTCCTTTTTTTTGCAGAAGCTCAACAGCCAAATGAAAGAGAAGAGCTTTTTATACAAAAGCTTCGACAATGCTGTGTTTTATTTGATTTTGAAGCTGATCCATTGTCTGATTTAAAATGGAAAGAGGTAAAACGTGGTGCATTAATGGAAATGGTTGATTATGTTACTAAAAATAAAGGTGTTATTACTGAATTGATTTATCCAGAAGCTGTTAATATGGTAAATTATTATATAAATAATTAATTGCATTAAAAAAAAAAAAGATGAAAGCTAATTTGTTATTTCTTTAGTTTGCAGTTAATTTATTTCGAACTCTTCCACCATCATCAAATCCAAATGGTGCTGAATTTGATCCTGAAGAGGTTGTTTAAATTATTTAATAATTATTTTATAAATTAATAATTTAATTGTCTTGTTTATAATGACGATTTTTGTTTCATTTAATTTTTAAGGATGAGCCAACATTGGAGGCAGCATGGCCACATCTTCAGCTTGTCTATGAATTTTTTCTTCGACTTCTTGAATCACCAGATTTTCAACCATCAATTGCAAAACGTTATATTGATCATAAATTTGTTTTACAATTACTGGAGCTATTTGACTCTGAGGATCCAAGAGAAAGAGATTTTCTCAAGACAACATTACACAGAATTTATGGAAAATTTCTTGGTCTTCGTGCTTATATAAGAAAACAAATAAATAATGTATTTTATAGATTTATCTATGAAACAGAACATCACAATGGTATCTCAGAATTATTGGAAATACTTGGAAGGTAATTAATAAAATAATTATTTAATAAAAAAATAAATTAATAAAATGTTTTTTTTTTATTTTAACAGTATTATCAATGGTTTTGCTCTTCCATTAAAAGAAGAACATAAAATTTTTTTATTAAAAGTACTACTACCATTACATAAAGCAAAATCATTATCTGTTTATCATCCACAACTTGCTTATTGTGTTGTACAATTTTTGGAAAAAGATCCAAGTCTTACTGAGCCAGTTATTAAAAATTTACTTAAATTTTGGCCAAAAACTCATTCACCCAAGGAAGTTATGTTTTTAAATGAACTTGAAGAAATACTTGATGTCATTGAACCAGCTGAATTTCAAAAAATAATGGATCCATTATTTAGACAGCTAGCTAAATGTGTATCATCACCACATTTTCAGGTATAAAAATAAAAAACACAAACAAAGTTAAAACAAAATCAATAATCAATAATTTATATATTTTCTTAAAGGTTGCTGAAAGAACACTTTATTACTGGAATAATGAGTACATAATGTCTTTAATTTCTGATAATTATTCTTCAATTTTGCCAATAATGTATCCTGCATTGTATAAAAATTCACGTAATCATTGGAACAAAACAATTCATGGATTAATTTACAATGCATTAAAACGTTTAATGGAAATGAATCAAAAAGTATTTGATGAATGTACCCAACAATATACACAGGTAATTAATATTTATAAAAATTTATCAATTTATTTAATAATTAATTAATTGAATAAAATTTAGGATCGACAAAAAGAAAAACGATTAGTTAAAGATCGAGATGAAGCATGGAATCGTGTAGAAACATTGGCAATGAAACATCCAAATTACAATATAGTTCCACATGGAAGTCAAAATAATTTGAATAATTCAACAATGACACTTGACAGTCCACCATTAGATGATGATGGTGAAAATGATACTGTTCCTTTGACACTGGAAAAAATTGAAGCCAAGGCAAATGAGGTATTAATATTATTTTATATTTATCAAACATTGATTTATTGATAAATAATAAATTATAAATATGTAATATTTTTATTTAAACAGGCTAAGAAAATAACAAATGTCAACAAAGTTAAACCACTTTTACGAAGAAAAAGTGAATTACCACAAGATTCATATACAATGCGTGCATTATCTGATCATAAACGTGCTGATGAATACCTTGAAACACCACCAGATCCGAATAATTGCTAGTCCCTGTCTAATTAACTTCCGATATATCCTTTATTTTGATGCTTAAAAAAAGATAATAAAAAATTTACATAATATGGATCGAGGAATCGCATCTATCGAGGCAGGGCCTCATCAAAAAAACATAAAAAAAAAGAGGCCGGCAAATTTTACTATTCATTCGGATGCAGGTTATCTATTTCTATATATTTTTTTTTTTCTTTTTTCATTTTCTCGAGTGTAATAATAATCTAAAAATAAATAAGCAAAAAAACATATTAAAATATACAAAAAATAAATACAATAATGTTTATTATAAATATAATTTTTTTCATTAGTAAATGTCGGAAGTTTTTAAAAAAATAATAAAACGGTGCAAATTATGATGGTTAAGTATGTTTGGAAATTTCGAACAACAAGACTAAATGTATAGCGTTTTTTTTTTCATTTTTTTTTTGCCACGATTGTGACAAACAATGCAATGTGTTTAGTAAGACAATTTTTTTTTATATATATAAATAAAATGGGGTTGTTTAAAATAAATTCAATTTAAAAAAAACATAAAAAAAAAATTCAGTCTTATTATTTTTTTGGTAATTAAAATTAAAATTTAATTAATAAATAAAATATATACATTTGTTGAATTATTAAATTCAATTTTATAAATGAATAATAAAAAAAAAATTTATATTTTTATTTTATTAAAATAATAATGATATATTTGGTATTGATATTGCCAAAATTTAATTTGGGTTAGCCAATCGACTGCCTCTCGTGTCGAGCACTCTCCAAAGGTGCCAAGAGCCATGCTTGACATTTATAAATAAAAAAATATTAAATAGCTATATGCATCAGATGACTGAATGAATTTAAACAAAATATTAATTACGAAATTTATGTATTGTCGGACCGAATTACGTTAAACATGCCTTTTGTTAAAAAAAAAAAAAAAATTTAATCAAATAAACGCCAATTGAGCAATCTTTTTTTTAATTAAAAAAAAAAAAAACAAAATTATATAGTAATAATAATAATAACATTAATAATAAGCATATTATAGTTGAAGAAAAAAAAAAAAAAAACATTGGACAAGTAGATATGTGTGCTTGAAGCTGAAAAAATAAAATAAAAATTTTCAAATCTTGTAATTAATAAAAATGCTTTTATGTTATTTTTTTTCGAAATTTTCTTCTGGAAAAATTGAATAGTTATTTGGGCGAATGGATGAGACATTTGAAGTTAAAAAAAAAAAAAAAAAACTAATAAATTTTTACAAGTCTTTGCTCTGCTGGCAGGCTGTTAAAATATACCTTGTTGAAAATAAATATATGATTGAAATGGGAAAGCTATAATGTTTAATAAAAATAATTCAGCATGTATATTATGATTAAAATAACAAGCCAATAAGTTATCCAAATTATTTAAAGATAAATCAGAACGGCTAGTTTTTTTGTTTTTTTTTTTAATCGAAAATATTTAGTGTAAATTGTACAACGTTTATTATAATTACTCTTGCACGTATTGCGGTCGTTGGTTGATATTAACGCATGCTATAATCATCCACACATACACAAAAAAAAAATCAAATTAAAAGAGTAATGTTAATTTTAAATGAAACCCTATTAATTCATACTCACACACGAAAATAAGTTTAAATAATTTTTCATGTAAATTATAATCGATTGTTAGTTTTATTTTATTTTTTTTTTTTAAATTGAAACGAAAAAAAATTAAACAGTTTTTTTTTTTTTTAATGCTTACGTGCTTTTCATCGCTATGTGTATAACATTTTTATTGAAAACGAAAATTTTGTATAGCAAATGAAGAATGAAAAGTTCTGATAATATAATGATAATAAAAAGAAATTAAACATAAAAAAAAAAAAACAGATTAATAAAATTTTGTAATGATTATTTTGTTTTCATTTGTAGAAATGGAATATGGGTATTGATTCATCAGCTATCAAATGATACGAATGAAAATTATTGTAAATGCATTGATAAAATTTGAAAAATCTACTCCTTATTATCATGTAAATTTTTGCAACCATTCTTCTTGACCTTCAATTACTATAGAAAAAAACCATCATTGAAATCAAAAAAATGACTAGTGCAAATAGTGTTATTTGGCTTGAAAAATTTATAACTCCGGAAAAAAATTAATTTCTCGAAACTTTTTGTACCTAAATATTCGGAAATCCTTCCCTTTGTTATCCTGTAAATTTCTGAGACAATTCTTCGAACCGTTTGATTACTAGAAATAGAATAACATAGAAATCGAAAAAAAATGACATAGTTCATACAGTGCTATTTGTGCCTCAAGTGATTAGAATGTGAACAAGTTATTATCTTGTGAATTTTTAAAATAATTAGTATTTCAGTTTTATAGCTGGTAAAGAAATAACATCAAAATCTTTCAAGTAATTACTTTTTGGTAAGTTATATAGTTTAAAATTAAATATTTGGCAAATGTTCCAGAAAAAAAATTAGATGATTTTTTTGTAGCTTATTGACATAATACTAAAAAAATGATTTATTACTCTATCTAACAAAAATACTCACTAGAATTATAGATTTATGTTTGTTATATAGCAAAAATAATAAACAATTTGCAATATTTATTTTTTTCTACTGCTCGTAAGAATAATTAAATTATTGATTTTCAAGGTTTTATCACAAGTTAAATCTATATAAATAAATCAATGCAATACAGCATAAGTACAAAAAAAAATAAAATTATTTCACTAAGTGCATTGATAATTTTTTATATTAAAAATTAAATATTTAATAATTATACGTATGCATGCAAAGCATAATGCAAATAAAGCCATTAGTAACGACATTATATTGTCAGTTGTCGTTTCAAGCTGAAAATAAAAACACACAGTGAAAATGAAACTAAAAGTTCGAATCAAATTATTTGTATTAATTATTTTTGTGTCACTGATTTCTGCAGATTACATTAGTGATCAATTAAAAAAGGTACCAAGGTATTTCTGGTACAAGTACTGGATCAATTGTTGATCTTTGTGTATAACCAGCACCTGGACTAATATTTTTATTAAATTCATCTTTACTAAATCTTTCATTTTTATTTAAACTATTATTATTATTATTATCAATTGAAAAGACAGAAAAATAAATACTTGGTGCGTCATGAATATAAACCAGAAAAAAGTGGGTTTGTTGGATCACTACACGACAAAAAGCAGCAGCAGAAGCATTAACACTTAGTGGTGGTGATGATGAAGATATCAATGTATTTGTAATTCTACCACCAAATATATAAATCATGTTTTTATCATGATCAATACATATTTGATGTATAAATATAAAATGAAGGAAAAAAAATGACCGAAAAATTTTAATGGGCCAATTCCGGAGTGATACGGAGTTTTCCGGACTTTTACGGAGTTTTTCGAAATTTTACGGAGTTTTACGGAATTTCACGGAGTATTTCCGGAATTTTACGGAGTGTTTCCGGACTTTTTCGGAATTTCACGGAGTTTTTCCGGAGTTTTACGGAGAAATTATTTCCACCAGGGAGAATCTCAATAAATGTTGCGTATCACGTACCATGCAATTTTTATATAATTTATGATTGTTAGTTTCCCAATGAATTAAATTTTTTTTTTTATTTGCGTCAACGTCATCTGTTATTTCAAATGCTACTTTTACTTGATCAATAATTTGTCTTGAATATTCATCATTATATACATCTTCATTTTCTCTACGTCGAGATCTTGATTTTTTTTTTGCATTCTTGAGAACCCAATTCAATTTCAGATTTTGTAAAATTATCAAATTATTGATATTGATTGTGTCATAGAAATTATCTATTTAGTGAATCATTTGAATAATTTGAAACTGATGATTCATTTTCGATTCTCACAGTTTTTGCTCGGGAACTAGTTGATTTATTTTCAGATAATTTTCTTTTGTTCTTTGAGTGACCATCAGGGAGGCTATTCTCGAATTCATATATATTTCTAAATATATAATTATATATATATATATTTTACTATAGTTTAGTCGGTCGAGTAGATCTACATAGATGCGCTCAATCAGCAGATCTACGGCAACACATCTTAGATCTACCTTATTTTTTCCCGGGATGAGTCGACTCGTTCACACGAATCGAGGTCCGTGAACGGATCTTGCCTTGAGTAGAGATGTGAGATCCGTTCACGGACCTCGGTCCGTGTGAACGAGTCGACTCGTATGAATTCGAGAATAGCCTCCCAGATCGCATGCTGCATAAATCTTTATTTTTTTTTTCAGTATAAGCTTTGACAAAACGGCTATTATCATTACCATGAATTAAAAAATCATATTTTGAAATATTATAACTTGGACCCGGCCATGTCGTTAATACCGTAATTTTAATGCATTGAATGGGATAAAATTTAATACCCATCATCATCGTTTTTTTTAATTGAAGCATTTCTGAAATTGAATCATTTCTTAGTTCACCTTCTGCTAAGTCAATCCAATTTTCATGATTTTCAAACGAACCACAAATTTTAAAGTTTTTTATATTTAATAATTTCGTCGGCAGGAAGTTAATGTCGGAAAAATGAATCCACCGCTAGTTTTATGTCGGAGTTTTTTCTCCTTCACTGATCCCATGCCGAAATAATTCCTCCGGCAGCAATTCTATGCCGGGATAATTCCTCCGCCATCAACCCCATGCCGGGATAATTTTGCTGGCATTGATCCCACGCCTAAATAATTTCTCCGCTATCAATTTCATGCCGGAGTAATTTTTCCGCCATCAACTTCATGCCGGAATAATTTCTCCGCCATCAACTTCATGCCGGAGTAATATTTCAACCAGGGCAAACCATGAAGAATAAACAAACTAAAGTCAACTCAACCAATGTCAGGATATAAAATAGTGTACACGATATAAAAGTTACATTATATGACTGTACCGACAAGGACAAAAGCCTATCCATTGAGCGACATGAAGTTCGGCTTCCAGTATTATTATATTTCAGTTGTTTAACCAGCATCATGAAAAAAAAAATAAAATAAAATCATGCAAATATACACACTTGAATATTTACAATTTCACATATTAAATTTTATAAAATTATTTTTAGGCGTCAAAAATATAAAAACTTTTTTCAAGATATCTTACGGAGTATTTCCGGAATTTCACGGAGTTTTTCGGAATTGTACGGAGTATTTCCGGACTTTTACGGAGTAATTCCGGAGTTTTTCCGAAAGTTTACGGAGTTTTTCCGGAGTTTTACGGAGAAATTATTTCAATTAAATCCAAATCCAAGAAAAAATGTTGATACCATGAATGATTTAATTGTAAAATTTAAAAATTACAAAATTTACGGAAATAATTTAATGCTTAATTTTTTAGATGAAAAGTTGATTAATCGGTTTACACCAGTAAAAAGTTATGATACTTGTGTTGAACACGTTCTTAATGATTCATCAAGTGTTTGTGTGCATGGAATGCCAGTGTTAAGAGATAAAGCCTTACAATATCCACAGTTGTATTTGGCCAAAGAGCCATTTATTAAACTTTATGTAGTTTTGCCAATGCGCAAAAATTGGCCTCTAAAAAAGCGTGTTAATGATATTGTAAAAAAATATCTAGAGCATGAACTAATGAAATATAAACTATTGCATGTAAATAAAACACGAAATAATATTGGTACATCTGATGAACCAAGACCACTCAAACGTGAACGTATAAATTTTGCACTCAAATTTTTAGCAACAGGATTGACTGCTGGATTTTTTATTTTTATTGCTGAACTATTTTGGCATGGCACAACAAGATCAATCATTTCACAAATGTCAATTCGTCATTTTATCAAAAACATGAAAAGAAAGCTAAGAATATAAAAATAATATTTTAATAATGTAATTAATATTTTAAATTATTAATTATTATAATAAATATATTACGAGTGACTTGATTAACAGATAAATGTTTTGAATTATGATGTGTATTTGAAAATTGTATATGCAATGTAAGAATTAATTCACGTATTAATTAATTATTTTAGTTATTAAAAACACAAAAATAAAAAAATTAATTTTTATTCGTTGTAGAATTAAATATAAAATAAAATGTATTTTCATAGTGATAATTTTTTTTTCTGTTTATAAAAATTAATTAGCAATAAAAAATGTTACTTGAAATATTTCCAATCAATTTTTTAATAATAAAAAAAAAATCAATTTTTCCTTGCGTACCTTTTCTAGGAGAAAAAAAAAAGGATTGAAATGGTAAAAATTCAAACCACAGCAACCTTTTGATAGAAAAAAAAAATAAATAACTCATATGTTTTCAATTCAAATTTATCTTCTAGATTTAATCATAAACAGTCAATATTTCATTTTTTAGTATGAAGCCTTATCTAAGAAAATTGCAATTAGATTTTTTTTTTTGTAGCTTATTGACATATAATGATAAAATTGTTACTTATTTTTCTATTCAACAAAGCTACTCACTAGAATCATAGATTTATGTTTATTATAAAGCAAAAATAATAAACAATTTGCAATATTTTTTTTTTTTTCTACTAGTTGCAGGAATAATTTCATTATTGATTTTATTTCAAGTGTACCACTGTAGGTTTTATCAAAACATTGAATCTATAGATGTATAAATAAATCTATGCAATACAGCATATAAGTACAAAAAAATAATAAAACTTTTTCACTAAGTGCATTGGTAATTTTTTATATTAAAAATTAAATATTTAATAATTATACGTGTGCATGCAAGGCATAATGCAAATAAAGCCATTAGTAAAGACATTATTGTCAGTTGTCGTTTCAAGCTGAAAAGAAAAACACACAGCAAAAATGAAATTAAAAGTTCGAATAAAATTATTTGTATCAATTATTTTTGTGTCATTGATTTCTGCAAATTACATGAGTGATCATTTAAAAAATTTAACTAATGTAAATGCTCGAGTTGATGCTGCAGCTATTGATACAATTAAATTTTGTTTTTCAAATGAGGCAAAACATGGAACAGTCTTTGTTGGTAGTGTTGAAAATTTTAACATTGATTTACTGATGAATTATGGACCAGTTATTGTTTTTGACAATAAATCAATGTCGACAGCTGATGATGGATTATTGAATGAAAATTACAAATTAAATATTTTCATAGTAACACTTGAGCCTGATTTTAAAATGAATATTCGACAATTAAAGAAATCACCATGGTGGAATCACGAAGGATTTTTTATCATCATTAACAATGGCCTATGTGCAAATACAACAAAGTGCAAGGGTGCTAGAAATATTTTACAAAAAGCTTGGAAGGCGGATATTTTACGAGGAATATTTATTTGCACTGGTGGTGAAAATAATCGTGTTAATTTTTACACATTTAATCCATTTACAAATAGAGCTGCACCTTCGTTTTGGAGCAAATCAAGATATGTTAAAAAACAAACCGCAGCAGTTGAAGATCAATGGACTCTTTATCGTTGGCAATACAATCCAAGTGAGTATACTAAATATGATTAATTAACTGATAATAATTTTATATACCTATATGTATATGTCTACACAATTTTTTTTTAGAATTATTAAATTGCAAGTCTCTTGATTACGACAAAACTCGTCATTTGGATGGATATCAAGGAATAAGAGCGGGATTTAGTGGCATTTACGGACATGAACAACACAAAGCATTTATTACATTTTTGTATCAACAGCTAAATGTAACATTATCATACTCAAAAATGAATGACATAATTATAGATATCGATGGCCAGGGAGTAACAAACACTCATATAGGAAACTTATTAGTCAACAGTTCAATTGATATAAATATACGGCTCGTACCAGTTGTGTACATGAGAGATATTGTAGCTTCCGATATGATTTATTCGACTGGTTTTACTTTTATAAGTCAAGATCGAGGTAAAAAAGATATGTTTGATCAAATTTACGAATTGTTTGGCTGGCGATTAATTTTGATTATGTTATTTTTTTCGGCAACAACTGTTTTAATGTTTAAAATTTGTATGAAAATGGATGTTGATCTTGGAATATTAGAAATAATTAGAATGTGGAGCAATGCAGGTTTTTTAAAACCACCAATTGATTTACCATCGAGAATTTATTTATTTGGCATTTTTTTTCTAGCTCTAATTTTGTGCTCAGTTTTTCAAGGTAAAATTCTCGGTTTTCAATTAAATCCAAATTCCGAAAAAAATATTGATACCATGGAAGATTTGATTGTAAAATTTGAAAACTACAAAATTTATGGAGCAAAAATTTCATATAATTTTTTGGATGAAAAATTGATTGATCGGTTCATAACAATAAACAATGTTGATACTTGTGTTGAACACGTTCTTAATGATTCATCAAGTGTTTGTGCGCATCCAATGTTATTGTTAAGAGATAGAGCCTTACAATATCCACAATTGTATTTGGCAAAAGAGCTTTTCATTGAACGTTATGCAGTTTTGCCAATGCGAAAAAATTGGCCTCTTACAAAGCGTGTTAATAAAATTTTAAATAAAAATATTGAGCATGACCTGATGAAATATAAATTACTGCTTGTAAATAAAATACGAAATAATGGAACATCTGATGAACCAAGATCACTCAAACGTCAACATATATATTTTGCACTTAAATTTTTAGCAACAGGATTGACTGCTGGATTTTGTATTTTTATTATTGAATTATTTTGGCATGATAGAACACGATCAATCATTTCACAAATGTCAATTCGTCATTTTATTAGAAACATGAAAAGAAAGCTCAGAATATAAAGGCTCGCTTTGATTAATATTTTAAATCATTATAATAAATATATATGAGTGACTTAATCAATAGATCAATGCGTATTTTAATTTTAGCGTGTATTTAAAAACTACGTATTTCGAATGTTATAATTAATAATTTTTTTTATTAAAAGCACAAAAATAAAAATTCGTTATTCGTTGTTTATTAATTATTAATAAAATATATTTTCATAGTGATAATTTTTTTTCCTCCCAACAAAAATCCATTATGAATTAATAAAATATAAAAATAAAAAATTGTGTTTATCTACTGAAAAAAAAGTAATAATTTTTGTGCCTTATGTATTGAAAGACACCTTGCCCAATACATAGATCATGTAAATTTTAAAAACATTTCTTCAAACCGTTTCATATTATTTCATATATATTTCATATTATTATTATATAGACCACGTAAAATTTGTGTTTAGTCTCATAAAGATTTTCAGTAATTTTATCAGTCATCTTACTATCTACCGATAGTTTTCTACTCGCTGGCTACCTAGAAAATGCGTCAGATTCTTTCCTCTCAATTACTACTTGTTTATGCCAGAGAGTCCTTATCAAATATGTTAGATGACGCTACATTAACCATTTGAAATTATAAATATTTTTAAATTTTATCAATTTTTGTATTGAAAACTACTATCTATATGCAAAAATTATTTTATAAAATTAACAATATAAATATAGATCTACAATATTTAAAAATAATTACCCTCGATAAAACATATATTTAATTTGTTTCTAAAAAATTTTTAATTTGTAATTTTTTTCTTTCTTTCGACGTCAATATAATACCTTTCATTGAGTGTATATTTTTTATTAAACTTTAAAAGCCATTTGTTGAATCGTGACACTCAACTTGAATTATTATTATCATTTTTTTTATTTTTCTAATTTTATTTTCTCGTATTCTTTCTTTGAAACTTCTTCACTGATGTATTTTCCATTTCTTTAGCAATCTAGAAAGATCGATGTTTAACATTTTTCAACAAAATATACGAGAAAATGTCATTTTGTCTTTGAAATATATTTTTTTATTTCTCATAAAAAAGTTTGTAAAAAATATATATTCATATAAATTAATTCTATAAATTATTTTTAATCAAAAAAGTGCAATGATATTTTTTCTATTATAATTTACAATTATATATTATTCAAAATATAATTTAATAATTTTTTTTTTCTCTGTCACAAAATATAGGGTAATAAAATTGAATAAATTATTAGGATTTTTATAATTGTAATTTAATTTATAAATATTTAATTTCAATGAAAAATTAACTCATATTTTTCAGGTCACTTCCTGAATGTCTCGACAATTTTTAATTCATTAAATTACTTTATTTAATAAATACATTAAATTTTTAACTAAAAAAAAAAAATAATATTAATTTTTCTCTCTTTTTTTCATGATGAAATTTGATGTATAAATTTTATTAGTCAAGAGTAGATTTTTTTCACGCAAACTACTATAAAATTAAAGTGTTTTTTTTTTTTTTTTATTTTTTTTTATTTAATTACTATTTGTTTTAGTACAAAATTTTATTTTTCAAGTATAAAGAAGCTCGATCCTTTGTGCATGCCACGTGCAGTATAAAAACGCACATTGTCGTAATAGTAAAGCTAAAAATCGTAAAGCTCGGTTTTTCGATTGCAAAAATAATTGAGATAAAATATAAATAAGCTTAAAATAAAATAATAAATAAACTTTAAAATTTACTTAAAAAAAAAATCTAAATTATCCTTTATAGAAAAATACCTTGAAATATTTGTGAAATATATTTGAATTATATTAAAAAATTAATGAATTACATTTTCTTTTGCCATACAAATTTTAAAAATATATGTCTAATATTTCCCTACATATATGATCAAATAAAAAATATAAAAAATATTATAAATCTAAATTTAAATATACCTCGTATTTATTTTTAATATAGACTTAAAAAAATATTATAAAATTTCAACTTGAAAAGTAATGAACAGTATGTAATGATTTTTATTACGAAAAAAAAAAAAGAAATGGACAAAAAGTATTTACCGGAAAAACCAAAAATATTTTTAATAAAAAAATATTAAAAATATATATTTATATGAAAAATAAAATGTTATAATATAAAATTAAAGTAAATATCAAAATTTTATTTCAATTTTGATTTTGGATTGCAATTTTTTCATATAGTTATATTTTTTTTTTAATTTGAAAATTCATGGAAAATATGGCACAATGAAAATGAAATTTATATTTATGTTTTAATGTGATTCAAATGTAATTTAGATAAATTCATTTAATTGATATAATTTATATTTGATGTAATATATTTTTCATTTTATTTTAGTATTATATATTTGTTTGTTTGAATGTGTGTGAGTTGAAACGACCAAACGAAACCACAAACGTTTGAGTCCCTTTAACTGTCGTTAAATTTATCGCCATGAAAAGAGAACAGTTCACCGCTTGTCAAGTCACTAGATATATGACTATTTTTTCTACCCTTAAAACCAATTTTTCGTTTTATATTTATATACTCAAAGTCCTGGATTAACATTCATTCTAATTATATTATTTATTTACATTTTATAAAAACTTTGGCTTGATATATTTTATAGATGAATTAATTAAGTATAAATAATTATTTATTTTATAAAAAACATTAAATATTTAATTAATAATTAAAATTCTTTAATTTATTTATAAATTTTGTTTTTATTTTTTTCTTTATCATAATAAGTTCTTTGAAGTTAATAGAAATTTCGAAAAACGAAAAACTTGCCTGTCGAAATGTTGCTATTATTTTTGTAATTTAATAATTAATTTATTAAAAAAAAAAAAAACTATTTGTCACCAGCAGTACTTTGAAACTACAAAAGTACAGCATGTAATAATAATTTTTTGAATTTTTTTGGGAGTTATTGACTAAAAATCAAGCCTACTCTAAAAATAACAAATTAAAAAAAAATAAAAATAATAAATATTTAACCCCAAGAGTGGTTTTTAAAATAATTTATCGATCGAAAAAAAGAAAAAAATTTATTATTAATCTTTAAACAAAGGTTAATAAAAAAATTTACCTTTCCAAATGAAAAATAAATAATTAACTACTTTTAAAATAAATTTAAAAAATAAAATTACAAACTTTTATTATCATCCAAATAAATATTATATATATTTTCCATTATAAAGATTAAATAAAAATTTATTCAAAAAAAAAGTTATAAATAATTCTATCAAATTAAACAATAATAAAAAAAGTGTTCATCAAATGTATATTCAATTATTAAATACTATTCCTCGATAAATAAAAATATTGACCCAAAAATAAATTCCAATGACAATATTATTATTAAAATTATTAAAATAAAATAACATATATCATAAATAAATAAAAATATCATAATATTCTAAATAATAAATTTGATATCATATAAATTATATAAATAGCCTAGATATCAGCATAATTAATCAGCATTATTAATGCCAAACAATCAATATAATATATCATGATTCACTTAGCTAAATAATATCTATTATGTAATTAATATAATAATATAGATACTTAGCTAGATTATATAATAAAACAATATATCTATATTTTAGCCAAATCTTATATAAATTCAAATAAATAAAATATAATAAATATCGATAAATAATCATATATTAATAAATAAATAATAATATTAATAATAAATATATTAATTTATAAACTAAAATTAATATCAATATATTTGTCAACAGCAGTGGTTTGGATGAAATATTTTGATAGTACTAGAAACCAAAGCAAGCTTATATTTTATGAGTATTTTAAGGGTTTGGCAAAGAGTGTCCTGGGTCAAATATCAAGTATCTTATGATGGCACACGTTTCTCTCCAATATATACAAACTTAATACATACAAACCTCAAGATTCACTTCTCAATTTGTGTGACCTGATGACAAGTCAAAGTGTCGAGAGAGATCGAGAGAGAGAGTGGGACTAAGACATGAAGTAAAGTTGATGATGATGATGGTATCATAACATCCCTTCGACCATATTCTGCATTTGAAAGCTCAAGACAATTTAGATATATATATATATATTGCACATATATATTCAGTTGTGAACCATGTGGTGCAATTCAGTGCAATTCTAGAATTTCTGGTAACATGGAGATAACAAAATACATAGATATGTTTAGTTGTAACATGGACATGTCTGGAGATACAAGGATCCTAAAGATTTGACACCTCTGACCTTTCTATTTATACATATACACTATACACAATGTCAACTTGTAACTAATACTTTATTTACTTATCATTATACTTACTATTTGTTTATAATTTACGTATTCATGCTATGATATTGTCTTTTATTTTAAATATATATACAACTCAAGCAGCAGTGAATTTTCTTTGATGTTATATTTTTTTTTCTATTTTTTTTTGAATTTAAAATAACAGTTTATATTATAGACATTTTATTATTTGTATTTTATTTATTTTTTTAAATAATTCAATTATTGAGGATTTATAAAAATTATTTCTAATATTTATTTTATTGTTTGCGAATTTTTGAAGATTTATTTTTTAATTTTTATATAGTTGGGTTATTTTTAGATAATTTATTATAAATAATAATATAGTTATTGTTTAAATGAAAATGGAAAATTAATATGGTCATTGAAATGTTAATAATAAATAAATTTTCACAAAAAAAATTGAAATTTTTTTTATATATAAATTAAGCTAGAAAAAAAAGCTATTTTAGCTTTTTGAATTTTTTAATAAATAAATTTAAAAAAATTAAATTGTTTTTAAGTGATAAATGCTGTAATTTTTTTGACAATTTAAAATTTCTAAATTAAAAAAAATCAACAAAATAAACTGGTTAAATGAAAAATAAAATAAATAAATTTCGTTTGTCGAAATATTTTTTTTTTTAACAAATAGAATAACTCAATTTCGATATCACAAAAGAGGTTTACAAGGGTTTTATTATTTATTTCAATAAATCTATAGAAAAATAAAAAATTATTAAAAGCTCAATATATTATTTACAATAAAATATTGATATAAGCTTTATAAGCTTTATTAATTATAATAAATATAAATTAGATTTTATTTTATTTTTTCAACATAAAAAAAAAAAAAAAAAGTTTATCTTTGATAGGTAGATATATAATACGAGTATAATATGAGTTTGGAGTTTGGATGATTAACGTGTTTTATTTGAAAAGTGAAGATCGTGATAGACGAACATTGGTGAAAATTGAAGATGCCAGATTTTATTACCAAACTCTAATATTATCTATCATGTCTTTGTCAAATTTTTTTCTTTTCATTTTCATTTACTTATTTTTATTTATTTTTATTGTTGTATATTTTTTTATTTTTTTCATCAATTATTTTTGATGTTTTGTAGATAATTAAAATTAATTTTATTAATAAAATTGAACATCAAAAAAAGATTAGAAAATATTATTGATGGAATTTTTATAAAATAAAAGTAAATTGAATATTTAAAAAATTTCGAAACCTAAGAATAAAGTTTTTTGTAATTAATTTTTGGCTTATTTTAAACTTTGAAATTTTGAAATAATTTCTATTAAATTATGCAGAATATAATGTGGCTTCATAGAGAAGAAAAAAGTATATGTATTTTTGAAGAAATAATCCATTTGTAAAAAAAAATGAAAATATTTATTTTTAACATTATTTATTCGTTTATTTTGAAAAAAAAAATTATTTTAAATTCATCTAGATTATATTAAACAAATTGAATAAAATAAATTATACTTATTTTATAAAAATAAAATTAATACTTTAAATAAAATGAATTTTAGATTTATGAATATTTTTTTTTTTTAATTTATCGAGTAGATTGAAAGATATATTTAGTTTTTTTACATATCATTAATTGATAGATTCGTTTTAAATTTATTGAAGAATTTTAAAAGCTTCTTGAGTTGTCAATTTGAGTATTTAAAAAAAATATATATATTTATAGTTTTATGAATTTTAAAATCAAAATTCTTCGAAATAACAATGTCAAATTTGGTCTCTTTAGTAGTTTGAATAGTTAAATTGACTCAATCAAAATTCACCTATATTTATATCGAAAAAATAAATTGCAAAATGCAACTGACAAGTCGATTTTTTTCTGAGAAATATTTCATACAATTTTAATAGAAAAGTAAATTTTCCATTAATAATTTTTATAATAGATTGATTTTATTATTCAAATATGAACTATTATTTCTTCAATTTTTTTTTTTTTTTTTTCAAACTGATATATTGATTTTACATATTCCAATATTCAATTTTATTAACGTGTAAATGTTTTTTTTCTCGTTTTATTTTCTGATTAATTTATTAGTTTATTTATAGACTAAATTAATGAAAAAAAAATTATATTTTAGACTTGTTTCCAGATAAAAATAAAATACTCAATATTAAATTTTATGTCAACACAAAGTTTTATATAATTTATATTGTAGTCAATAATTAATTTTTGATTAAATTCAATTTTTTTTTTTTAAATAGAATTTTTCTAATTAAAATTCATTGGTAAAATTCAACTGGTTTTTAAATAAACTGTTATAAAGGCAATCATTGTGGTCAAATGAATATTTTACATTCTAAATTTTTTATTAACAAAAACCTTTGTTAAATTTTTTTTTCGTCAATTTCTTTTTCTATATATGAAAATTATTGTTCATTTTTTATTATAGCACAGCTATTCTATTAAAATTTTTCTTTCAGTCAGTTTCCAGATTGTGAAGTAGCTGAAAATCCCATAATTTTCATCTCATTTTTTCACTTACACAACACAGATATACACACCGACATATTTCATGATTGATCTTGAAGAAAAATTGTAAAAAAAAAATTTGCTAAAACAGCGCTTAAATTTTTGTTTTAACCTATTTATTTTCATCTTAATATTTATGATAAATATTGTTGGTAAAATAAATTGAGATGTCAGATGGAAATATAAATCTAAAAGTATGTATTATCAAGACTGGCCAACATTGTTCTAGAAAAAAAAAAATGTTAAAATGTTGATGGTAAAAATAAGAATATAAAAAACAAAATAAAAGACTGAAAAAAAGGATAAGTTAATTTATTTATTATTTATTTATATAGCAAACATTAGTGTCTTGAGGAATATGGATAAGAAGCACTTTTATATGAACGTTCGAAGGATTATTATATGAGGCCACATAATAGCACACCATGTGGCCTTTTCACCTTTCGACCCTCTTGGGGACAAGACGAGTACCTTACTTTATTTTTACAAGTACATATAAATATTATCTCCATAATAAATAACAATAAATAAATTAATATTGTTAATCAAATTATAAACAATAGCCAATTATAAAATTAATTATTATAATTAAACTTTGATTCATCAAATAAAAAAAAATAAAAATAAATTAACTCAAATCGAAATTATAATTTTCTCATTTATAAATTAACTATTTACCTAATTTATAAATAATTATTTGTAATATATTCAAATAGTAATTTAATAATGTTTATATAAATTTTTTAGTACAAATTTTTAATATTATTATAAGCTAAATTGAAATTTGTTTTAAATGTTTTTTTTTTGTCTTGATGTTATTATTATAAATAATAATTAATAATATATTATTTTAAAATAATGCATGTTGAATAGACAGGTGTATTATAGCATTATTAATAACACCTGTCATCACAGAGTATATTAAATGATAAAATAAAGTCAAAATAGTGTACAATGGAGTAGCAAAGTCTGAACTTATCTACACTATTGTATTCAAGATAATATTAAACATAATACACCTTTCATACATGAAGCCAGATCAGTCGATCGATCATACTGATATGTCTCTGTATACTTGTGTTTATGTGTGTGTGTCGATGTCAAAGTTTGACTAATAAATTATTACATTTGACGAGGGGAAATATATCCATGACCTTACTTGTAATATACTATTTATTAGAAGCAGCCTTTAACCTTTTTTTTTTATTGTTATTATTTTTATTTTTTTGTAATATTATAAATAAACTACATTGGATTGAATAAAATAAAAATACTTACTGGTTTTTGTAAAATTATTTTTAAAATTTTTTTAGTGTTTTTCTTTTTACTTTTATATTATTTGGCTATTTAAATAATAATTAAATAAAATTATTTGAATACTTATATAGATTTAAAAAAGATATTTTAAAAATTATAATTAAATAAATTTTAAGATTTCATAAATTTCATTCAATTTATTTTCTAAATGTTATAAATTTTTAAGTAAATGAAAATTCAAATATTTTTACATATTTAAATATTCATATTAATTTAATTAAATTTTATACTATTTATTAAAAGTATTCACTTGAAAAATATATAAAAAGAAAACATTACTATAATGAAATTAAACAATTATAAAATTTTTAAAATTATAAATATCATATGTGACATAATTTCACTAACAAAATATTTTATTTTCATTCAATAATAATTCATTCAACATTAAATTAAAATCAATATCAATATAAAATTAAAAATAAATTATTTATATTATTTTAAATAATTCAAAAATAATTTAAATATTCAATTTTTTATTATTTTCAAATATATTATTTAATACATGTCATTTTGACATTTGATTTAAATTAATATCCCAATATTATATATAAAATTTACAAGTGATTCAAATCAAAGTTCAAAAAAAAAAAAAAAATATATATTTTCAACTGACACAATTAATTTCCAGCTGATTGACAAATAAAAAAATCTCAATTTTATTTGATAAAAATAAATAAATAATTGAATAAAAAAAAAAAAAAAATCGAGATTAATTTATGATTAATTGTTCATTCAAACAGTTAGTCTGTGATTTTGTCACAAGCCAAAACGGTTTTATCTTGTTGTAATATAATATATTCTTCATTGAAGAGGAGCGTTTATCTAAACCAGTGGACCAATGTCAGCCAAACATGCCCAACGGGTATTTTCATTTATCAAGGATCCCTTACACATTCTACAATACAAAATTCATCCTCGTCTTTCTCATTTTCATCCTTATATACATACATATATAAATATCTCAAGTGTTCACTTTAGAAATTGGTGAATCTAAATCGCGTTGATGCTGCAATTTCTGTACAAGTACCTCACTACCTCAGGCGTTGACGTACACACCATAAATACTATCAAAATATATATATAGATATTTTATTATATGTCTATGTAAATTGAATTCAAGTTCCATTCAAATTGAAGCACAGAAAGAGATGGAAATACTTCAAGATGAAATACATCTCGAGGTCAAGGATCAAAATAATTTTGATCTGCATGCTAATCAAAAATTAACAAAGTTACAATAAAATACACTATGAACTTTAACCTTCCCACATTTATCAATTGTATTTTGTAATATGTTTCTCAGAAAAAAAAATGATTATAAATAAAAACAAGAATAATAATATGAGTACATCTCTGGGTCACAATGTAGCTGACCATTTTAATCGAAATAAATTACTTTCTACCTACGTGTTTTGTAATCAAATGAGAATTACTTGGGGTCATTTAGATCATCAACCAGATACAAGACCAATTGTCTTTTTTTTTTAATTTTTATTATTTTCTTTAATCTTGTATTGTTATTTGAATTTAATTATTTTTTTTTCTCATTAAATTATGATTTATATTTTTGTTAAATAAAATATTTCTATAATTATTTTTTAGCTTTTAATTTTTATGTGAAAATTTGTATATTATTCATTAAAATTTTAATAAATTTAATTTATTTTTATGATAAAAAATTTATATTATTATTTGAAAATGTTAAATTATTTTTATACAAGTCGTGTGAGAGAACAAGTTGGCGGATATGTGATAATAAAAGCCAGCTGGGACGTAGATGAGGACAAGGACGATCACCAAGAAAGATTGGTCAGTGAGGAGAGTCTTCTTGAATCTACCAAGGATGTGTAATATACCGTAAGAGAAAAAAAAAAAATAAAAAGAAATAAAAAAACCATATTATATAATTTTTTTATCAGTGTGTATAAATGTGTTTGAATGTTCGAAGGCAGGGGGAGTTGAGAGGAGGTTTCCTCTTGTGGATCATGGGGATTGAAAAGAAAAAAAAAAAAAAAGAAAAATATATGAAACGCTTTTGCTATTGGGATTTGTCGTTATATATATAAACTTTCATTTCTCATAAAAATGATGGATCGACTTAACCAATACTACAATATTTATTTATTTTTTTTTTTTGGCGATCTAGTGTGATTTTTCATTGGAACCAAGATTTTCTAGATATTATATATTTCATATTTATATACTTGTATGAAAACTTGTCTTACTACTACGTTTTTTTATTTGAAAAAATTGTTTTTTTTATACATAAAAGAAGTCTAAGCTTTTATTTCGTCTTATCTTCTTATTTTATTTTTTATCAAAATAGTTTATCTATTGAAAAATAATAATAATTCAGGGTCCAGTTTATATACACTTGTGTTATTCAAATGTCAATGTGATCGATATATTTATTCAACATATGTCTGGAACATCACAAAGTCAATGAAAAGAAAAATTTATTGAAAATCATGAAAAATTGAATGTAAATTTTTATTGAATAATAATATTATTATTTCAAGTTTTTTTTTAATTAATTCAAATAGTTTTATTTTATAATTAAATAATTTATTATTGTTTAAAATGTAAAATTTTTCAAGATAAACGTTTTAAAAAAATAATTATTTTTCAAATTTTCATTTACATTTTTTTCCATATAAAAAAAAAATTAATTAACAATAAAATATTTAAAATTTAGCAACAAAAAACTAATTTTAATATAAAATATATTTTTTTTCATCAACTAAACGATGAATTATCCTCAAATAATTTGATTAAAATAAATTTAAAAATTTACTAAGAAAAAAAAAACCATCAAAAGCAGTATAATTAAATTTTCACTAATAATAAAAATGAAAAATAAATGATTTTCATGATTTGTGATTTAATACTTGAAGTATATATACATCTTGTTAATACAGGTATATATATTTATACAAGTAAATGAGGGTAAGAGGAAAGAGAAAAGACATATAGAAATGTTCTAAGCCCAGCTAGTATTTGACTATTTGAACCAGTAAGTTTCTTCCATAATTTAGACTAGAGAGGTTTTGCACTACGTATGTTCATACCTACAGTTATATGTATATATAGCAAAATACACTGAAAATTCACACACAACACTGTAGTGAAATTCACCGTGTAGATTATTACTTTAATGTACCAGCCGGTCGGTCAGCCATTTCACACCATAGTCAATTTTGCACTTCGCCACTTCGCATATTATAGCACAACCCGTAAGTAATGGTCCCACACAATTTCATATTTTCATATGTACATGCATATATTTTTGTCCCCACAATTTAAACACCCACACATTTTATATTTACCAAAACCAACAAGATGTGATATGTTAATATTTGTATATAAATATATTTTATATATAAAATTTTCATATTGTCCATCTGTAATAATTTACACAACTATATTTCTCCATTCGTTCGATTAATTTTAAAACGTTGAAATTTTATTCAACACTTTTTATAACCACATACTCATATGGTTTTATAAAATGAATATACTGCTTTATATGAATTTACTTTATTAAGATTAAAAACATTTTTTTTTTTTTTTAAAAAAAAGAACGAAAAAAAAACAAATATCATTAAAATATTTTAAAAAATAGAGTAGACTAAAGTAATGGCGAAATTTGTAATGTTAATTAACATATTTTATCATCTAGACACGTTTTAAATTTATACACATGTATAACAATGTTTTTTTTTATTTTTTTATTTTGATGCAACTGCAACAAAATTTTGTTTGTGCGTATAATCAAGTTGTTGGAATGAAAAAACAGTTTTTCAAATGGAATTGAATAATTTGTTTTGTATTTAATTTATTATAAATTTTAATGGTTTTATTTTTTGGAATGAAAATTAAATGATTTTGCAAGTATTGAATGGAAAAATTAAAATATATTTTTGGATATTTAAAATTTACGTTTAATTGGAGGAAAATTATTTTTAATATTCAAAAATAAATTGAATTTTTAGTTTTTAAAATAGTTCTGATCCATAGTACTGGTACATAGTTTTATTTTAATTTTTTTTTAAGGAGAAAAAAATGTTTTTAGTCAGACAATTTGAACTGAAATTTTTGGATACGAAAAATATTTTTAAATAAATTTTTATATGTATATATTTGACAAATAAAATAGCATTAATAATAAAATGAATTTTATAAATTTAAATATTTAAAATTCAAGATATTCACTTCATCTAATAAAATTAAAAAATATAAAATTAATCAATTTTATTTCCTTCAATTTGGCTCAAATATTTATTTGCTATATTCAGCTAAATTTTTCAAATACATTTCATTATAAACCAAATTATTAAAAAAAAAAAATTTGATGTAATTAAAGTATAATCATCAAATATTTTCCAGTGGGTATTAAAACAAAGTACAAATAAAAACAAACAAAAAAACAAATAGATAACAAGTATTTTAAATAAAGGATATAATTTATAAAACAATATACATTACAAATCAGATTAAAATTTGTATACATAAATACATTTGCTATATCATTTTAATGATGAATATTTATACTAATGTCATATCACTTGTAATAATAATTATTGAATTATCTAATTATTATTTGTGTTAAACACAAAGGTCGTTTAAATTTGGCAATGCATAAATGTTCGTGTTCATTGTTGAATATAATTTTCCGAGTCGATTGTGCGTGTGCAAGTAAAATACATTTTGTACAGTGGACATAAGGATTGTATAAAGGGCTATAATAATGTGAGGGTGGTATAATACAGGTTATCCACATGGGGAAAATATTTACAGGGGTTTTTAATTTGCACTTGAACACGCGCTTCAACGTGGTCAAACGAGTGTTATCATACCAAACACAGAGACAGAAAAATAATTATTCGTATTGTTTTCAATACAAAAGAATACAATTTACTATTTTTTTTTTTTTTTTAAATAATTTTATTCAATAAATGAATAATTTTTTTCTATTCAGCACTTGTTGAATAATTTTATGATATTTAGATTATTTTAAAAATAAATATGAAATTATTTTTTTATATTTTTTTGTAAAATTATATAAATAAAAATAGAAAAAATGGAAAATAAATATAAAATACTTGAAAATTTGTATGACCATATTAAAATATAATTTGTTTTTATTTTAAATATCATTTAAATTGTTTTTAATATAATTTAAATTTATTTTCAGTGTAATTTGTATTTTTTTTTTTAATTAATTTTGATGTAATATTATACAATAAACAAAAGCATAATATTTTTTTGCAATTATAATTTAAAATGATACTTGAATGTTTAAAAAATTAACTAAATTTTTAAATCGTTTTGTAAAATAAACAAATTATTTACAACTTGTTTAAAAATTTTGAATATAATTAAAATATTATAAATTTAATAAATTAACATTAATAAACATCAAAAAGTTACCCAACTCATCCAAGTAAATTTGATTTTATAAAATTTAAATTGAATAATTAGTTCAAAGCTCAGCTAATTGATCATTTATAATTTGTACCAGATCAATTTTACTTTACAAATAAATATTTTCACCATTTAAATCTTTATAAATTGAATTTCAAAAAAAATTAAAAATTGTTTGATTGTTTTCCAATATAAATAAATAAATAAATAAATGAAAAAATAAATAAATAAATGTGTCAAACGACATTGTCTTTGTCACGCATAAATTTTGATAGTACATAAAATTTTGTTGAAGAATTAGCATATTGAGACAGCTCCATTGACCCAACTGGTTGAGGATTTAATGATTTTGATAGCAGAGAGTTTGTGAGTGACTTGTGAATATATATTATATATTCTTGATCGTTCCACACGAACTATGCAAAATTTTGTTCTGGTTGATTTGCTTGTATGTTGCGTCTTATGCACCATGCAAATAATCGACAGAGTTAGATTGAATGTAGAGTATAGTTTATAAATAGCAAAGTTGCTGTTCAACCACAGTCTGTTTATCGTTTATATCTCTTACAGCAAGTATCCATTTTCTGTCAACATTTTCCGGTCTTGTTTGGCATCGGATCCATTCACTCATTCCATTTTATTTTTTATTTATATATTTTTACAACAGTCATGACTTGCACGAAAAGACTAAACATTATTTTAACATCATTGACAATTACATTTTAGATATACAATCCAAAGAAAATTTTAATATAAAAAAAATATTTTTTTTATTTATTTATTTTTGTTTTTTTGATATTGTTTTTAATTAATTGCTATTTTTTCTTTTTTTGATTGAGGATTTATTTTAAATATTTTAAATTGTAAAAAGATTTAAAAAAATATAAATGTTTGTTTTTTGAAAGTCAAAGCAAAACAAACTTTTATTTTTTGAGTTGATTTAATTTTTTTGTGTTTTTTGTGTTTTTTTTTGATATTTTTTTGTGTGAACTTTTCAATTTTATTTGTAACTGTTGTTTTAAAAGTTTCAAAAATATCAAATTTAATTGAGTTATTTTTTGTAATGTTACAATTCTTTTAATTATTTTTTTTTTTAATTTCAAAGTATTCAGTTGTAAAAGTGCATTCAATTTATAATTTTTATTTTCAAAACTATACAATTGTTTTTTTAGTTTTATGTATCAAGTAATTGAATGGAATTGTCATTTCAATTTCAGTTTTTACAAAATTTTTAAAGCTTTATTTTCAAACTTAAAATAGACATTCATTAATGAACATTTATAAAAATAGAACAGCAGATAAAAAAAGCGATATTATATCAATAAATTTACATCTATGTAAAACACTCCTATTTTATAAATAAATTTCAATATAGTTTAATTACATGATCTAATTATTGATGAAAAAAAAAAATATAAATCCAAAAGAGACAGGAAGAAGAGCTTGTGTATTTTGAGAGTATCACTAAAATACAGTGTTCATCAGTGCTTTGAGGTTTCTGTAGATTTTCCAAGAATTCATGATAATAGAGACAATATCCATTGGCAGTATACAATCGTCATACACACACACACACATTTATAACAACATATAAACAGTAAAATCTATTATCAATTTACACTTGTATGCTGATCATTCAAGATTGCTAATGATAATAAAAAAAAAAAAAGAAAAATACAACAGCAAACACTCAAATCAGCATAATTAAATTTTCAATTTTAAAATTATTATAAAGAATTAAATTTCTACAAAATAGTGCAATAATTGAAACATAATAATAACATAATAATAATAATAAAAACAATGCTTAATTATGTAAACAACTTTTATTATTTTAAAAAAAAAAAATTTTATTACCTAAATGGTATTTTAATTTACATAAAATAAAAATACATTCATAATAATAATAATGATAATAAAAATAATTGTAATGGAATAAAAAAAGATAAAAAAATAAAATAGAAAATTATATTTTTCCATTAACGATAAAATATACTTGGTATTATATAATTTTTTTTTGATAGATTGGTTGGGAAATAATGTGTTGTAATGAAAATGATGACAATGACATAAAAATCCTTGATGTTGATCACTCAATATGTAGGACAAATTATTTGATAAATTATTGAAATGATTTAATCAAGATTATTATTTTGTGATAATACAGGTGAATTATTATTATTTTTATTATATTTTTTTGATGATAAATATTTATGTGAAATAGCTTTTTGGGATAAGGCTATTTATATGGTGGACAATTCTTAACATGGGCATATGTTACAGAAAAAATTGATATGTATACAGACAAAACTGAATAGTGCTTATGTCTTGGTGCTTGTGGTCTTTCTGGTCTATCAGATGTATTTATCATTTCTTGAAATATCAACCAGCCATCAGGATAAAATTCTACAGATGAAATTCAAAAGAATAAATTGTTTTATTTTATTTTTCACATGTATTTTGATGCTTTATTTTCACCACGTTGAGTAATTAAAAAAAAGCCGAATAAAAAAAAAAAATTGTTAATAAATTATTTTTAAAATCTTGATGAAAAAAATTTTTTTTTTTAAATATTTTTTAACTTTTTAAATTTGTATATTTTTATTTTTCAAATATTAAAATTAAAATTTTAATTGAAATATTTGTTTACTAAAAATTAAATTTTAAAATTAATAATATTTCTGGACTCATGATTTTTTCTTTTCCTTTGATGTTTTATTAATTTCATTTAAAATTAATAAAAATTAATTCTTCAAAAAAAAAAAATTATTATTATATTCAAATAAATGATATATTATAAGTTTTATTAATTTTTTTCTCTTTAACTTTCAATTGAGTTTAATTAAATTTCTAAATACCAGGTAAAATAATATTTTACTAACTTGTAAATGTTTGTAGCTTCATCACCAACAATAATTTCGACTGTCTGTCTTAATGATCATCCTCAGGATTCACCTCAACGGATATCCTTCCAACGTCTGCTACCAAATTATCGTCTATCGTTTCTTCTTCTAGTTTACGAGTATCGTCTCGTTAGAGTTAACTATACAATAACAACAACAACTAGTTGGTCGTATTATTATTTTTTATTCAAACCGGAAAATCCTGAAGCTTATTACAAATTATCAGATAAGCATCTTCCTTCAAAATATATTTTTTTTTTACATTACTCGAATTGGAAAAGATAACCCTCGAGCATGATGAAAGTGATAATGAGTCCAGAAAAATAAACTTTCATAGACATAAAAAAAAATATATAATAATAATAATAATAATAATAATGTGAAAAGTATAGCTTGTTGAGAATCATAGTAAACGAAATATAAGAATTCTTGTGTAAATATTCTGATTGCCTAGGGGAATCAAGAAATTTAAAAAAATTTTTTTTTTTTTTTTTTTTACACGAGATGCATAGTATGTATATCACTACTGGAAAACGAAAAGTAGCGATGAAAAGCACGAAAATGTCAGGTACATGAGAAAAAAAAAATAAAAAAATAAAACGTACATAAATATACATTTTATGTTATGGAAAGCTGATGGCAAGAAACGACCTATATTTTTTCGAGGATGTACAGGATATATATTTTTACTTTATTTAATTTTTTTTTTTTATTCTTACTTTTTTCTTCAGGTATTTTCATATCAAATCTGCATTGTTGGTCGACTGAAAATTATATAATTTTTATTTTTAAATAATTTTTTTATTTACTTGTTATGTTTTCTTTCAATAATAATTTTTTTAAAAATATAATTGTAACGGAAGTTGGAAAATTGTGTCAAACAAAACGAAAAAAAAAAAATGAATTTTTATCAATAATAAAAAATAAAAAAAAAACAAAGTTAAAGTTGGAGAAAATTTATTGAATATTTATTGATAATAAAAAACATACGCCTCTTTAATTTTGACACATGATACATGAGCTTTTTTATAAATTGAAAATTTTGTTGAAAAGAAAAACAAGTATTTTTACTTAAAAAAAAAAAATTGTGATAATGTCACTTGTGCTGTTTTACCTCCAACGTAATGATTCATAAATTTCAGTTATATTATTTTTAAAACTTCACTAACGACATTGGTATAAATGATTGAAATTTATATCTCGAAGAAAACATGAAAAAAAAATTTTTTTATATCGACATTTTCTGACTTTCAACAAGTTTTTTCGATTAATCAAATGTCATTTAGCAGTAATTCGTTATACATTATATTTATTTTTATATAAGCTTTTTTTTTGTTTTTAATTTTTCTATATATTTTTAGAAATGGGAAACGATATGTCTCTGTCAATTTATTGAACATAATATTGAGCCGTGTTAACTTTTGATAAAAGTAAAATCATGTTGGTACGGTCACGGCTGAACCCACCATCATCCTTATTTTTATATTATTTTTTTATTCCATGTATACATTGTTGCATACTTATTTTTTCATTAAACACATGGATCATCTGGTCTAGAAAAAAATAAAAATAACTTTACCAAAATAACACCAATACATGAAAAATAATAATAAAAAATAAAAAATACTAATAAATATAAATTTATGTATTTTTTTTTCAATCGTTATATACATAATACATTTTATATGAAGAATTATATATAAAAAATAAAATCATAAACTAGGTAATATGCAATTTTCCTTGTTGTGATAATAAAAATCAAAGTTTTTTTTTTTCCAGTTGGTTGGTTGGTTCACAAGTCGTTAAAAATTCTATATCCTGTAAAATTGTTGTCGTGAGTTTGATAGGGTAATTTTCTATCGTTATGCATGTAGGCGTAAAATTTCTCAACGTTCCTATAAAGAAGATGTATATAATTTTTTTTTTATATATATGCTATTTTGCATGCACACTGTGTGTCTACCATATCATTTACTTGTACTACTGAAATCATTAAAATTTCAAAAAATTTATTTTATATAAAAATAAATAGATAAATAAATAAATTGTCAAGTGGATAAATGAATAATCAGATAAATAAACAAATAAAAAAATTAATGGACAAATGAATAAATAGATAAATAAATAAATAAATAAAAATATTGCCAATCAAAAAAATGAAAAAATAAATGGACAAACTAATAAATTAATTGATGAATTATTTGACTAGTAAAAAAATCAACAAAAAAATAAATTAATATAATTAATTAATTAAATATAAATAAACAAATGAATAAATAAATAAATAAATAAAAAATTTTCATAGATAAATAAGACATGTAAATATAATGCAGGAAAAAATAAAAAAAATCTATTTATATATAAGTTTTTTTATTAAAAAAATTAAAAAGAACAAAAATAAATTTATAAAAAAAAAAAAAAAAAGATGAAGGGGGTTTTTTTACGAGTTGAAATTAGTCCTCTATTTCATGAGTTAAAATTGGTCTTCTCTTGAAAAAGTAATTTCTGGTTTTGGCCTGTGCTACATTGCACACACATCTGCATAATAATTTCGATGAAGTAAGAGAATAATAAGGGGCGCGACTTCAAATCTATATTATAACCTTCTTCAAGTTTTGATAATAATTTTCAACGTAGTTGACAACGAGGCAACGCCCACAATTCTATCGAGCCAGTATCAGGGATCGCATCCGATGCTGCAATTAGTCTCAACTCTCAAGCTAATTGATTTACCGGGTTAGATAGAGACAGACAACTTTACCAATATACATCTATATTTATCAGTTATACATTTATCTCTGTATTATAATTAACAAAAATTATATTATTATTATTAATATATATCAGAGAAATTTGAATTTTCTTGTATTATCCAAAAAAAAAAACAACAACAACATACCTCAAATAATTTAAATTTAATTATTTAATTTTCTGGAATGTCAATTAAATTTTTATTTCCAAAAAATTCCACTAATTTTATTTTTTTTTTGCTTGTTTATATTTGTTTTTTTTTATTTATTTTGTGTTAACTGGAATTTCGTCGATTGGAATTTTTTAAATTTAATTGCCAGTAAATAAAAATATCGAAAATTTCAATTATCCATCTGTCTATCGATGGTTATTTTGTCGACTTGAATACTAAACATTTAAAAAAAAAAATAAACCAAATCAAGCAAGTGTATTTAAAATAAAAAAACAATGATAAAACCAGTTGAATAATTCTTCAAATAAATTAATATATATCTCATCAAACATTGTAAATAAAATTAATAAAAACAATTGTATTTACTGACCCGATAATAACACAAGTTTATTTGATTAAAATAAATCATCAGTGGTTTTGTTAAATATTTTGTAAATTAATTTATATAGTAATCCTTGATAAAGTTTATCGAAACGCAATAAACATATTACTGTGTATTCAATGACTGTATATAATTATTTTAAATAATAATTAATTAAAAATTGAAACAAAAAAAAACCTTGGAGGGTTTGTCATGGTATAATAAAGTAAATACAATGTGCAAAAATAAAAAATAAAAATGGCATACATAGGTATGAATTTGTCATATGTAAATATGATTAAATTCACATGGATAAATTCAATAGTTTGTAAAATATTTTGATGAATTTGTTTGGTTTAATTTTGAGTATGGTATTGGGTATGCGTACAACGTCACCCATCACTATACAGTACCTCTATAATTTTCTAATTAACCGGATGAGTGAAAATCAGGGGTAAAATTCCGTAAACAACAAACGCTTGGTAGCTATTAATTAAATAGCGGTGGTTAATGTTGGTACGCCAACACGCGCTCAAATTTTACTCTTTATTTTTACTCTTTTTTTTGACCTCTTTCCTCTCTTTTTCCTTTATTTTTTATGGCCTCTTTATCATCCCTTCGTTGTTGTAATTTTCAACAGTCTTCTTGTGTCATTTTCTCTTTTCTTTGCTATTTTTCTTTTTTGGTTTAAAACTATTCTTATCCGTTTTTTATTTTAGTTGCAACTCACTGAAAAGTCATCGTGTTATTTATCCTGGTGACTCCTTGATGTGTCCTTCTTGTCTCCTTGACTGTACTCTTCATCTTTCATTTGCACGTTCGTATGTTACCGACGTACAGACTACCTAAGTACTTTTATAATTTTTATTTAAAAAAAAAGAATTTATTTATTTTATTTTATGCCTCTGTACACTTACTCTCGTCTAGTCCTTGGCTCTTCTTGTTCAAGTACCTTTCATTATCCACTCGAGACTTAATATCGTACTCTATCTCAGTTCTATTTCATTTTCTCTAATTTTTTTTTTTTTTTTACATTTGCGTCGTTCGTTCAACTGTCCTCTGGGAAAATCTCGATTTTTTTTTTTTTTTCTCCTCAAAGTTTTCTCTGTGTTGGCCACTGGTTATTTTATTTTTTTTTTCGTTGAGGGTAGATATGTATAGCTTTATCTCTCGCTCTTTTTAAATTGTTTTTTTTTTTTTACGTTCAATTTTTCTTCTAGCCTTTACGCCCGTTGATTTCAATATTGGTGAGACAACGCGTGCGAGTGACCTAGTTTCACGCCCGAGACCCTTCTCAATTTTCAGCCTCATACATTTATATACCTATTTTTTTTTTTTTTTCATTATTTTAGATAGTATCGTATTCCTTGGGTCCTGTTAATGTTTGTAAAAATTAATTGTTAAATATCATTCATCAAGTGATTGAATAATGACTAAAAATTTGTACATCAATTGATTTTTTATTCATTTATTTAATATTTGATCGAAATGAATAGTATAAAATAAATTTTTTCAAATAATCAAATCTAAATATATTTTTTTCGAAATTTTAATTAATCAGTAGTACAAGTCAATAACAGTGTCAGGCCCAAAATTAAACTGCTGTATTTCACAGATAAAATTAATAGAAATTAATTTATATAAAGTCAACATTTTATAAATTTTTTAAAATAATTTAAAATAACAAATGGCATTTTTATTAATAATTTCTAGAATCTAAAAGTATAAACAAAAAAAAAAAAAAACATTTAAACACACTTGATTGAATATTTTCAATGCAAACACCATTCAAAGAAATAAAAAAAATTAAAAAAAGAAATATATACACATTTTTCGAGATAGAAATCTAGATAGAAATGCTGAGGTGGACTATGATCCTCCGCGGAGAAGAGTGTATATCTAAAGGTAGATTTCGATCAGTGTGACATTCGAGGTGTAACCTAGCGTTCTAGTTAATGGGAATTGAGAAATTTCCAGTTGCATGAACGATAATTCATTCGCGCGTATACACGTTTGGCAGTTTACTATATATATTGACATAATAATAAATAATAATATATGTATCTATATACATTTTATGTAGCTAGATTTATATATAAAGCATATACATGCGCGATGTGTATATTATATGCTGAGTACAGAGTAAAAGTGTTGTACATAATTCTCGCGAGTTGTTACATGGGACTCTGCCAGTTCATGTACATGTACTTTCTCTCTTTCTCTCTCTCACTCTCCCTCTCTCTCTTTATGTATAATATATAATACTCTTGTAGTAGTAGTAGGTATCAGCTAAAGGGTACCTCAGTGTGTCCAACGAAAGCAACATGTCACACCATTGTATCATGTTACATATACTTCAGTGCAACTGGTACAAAAACGATGCGAAATTTATGCTCTTGAGTTTATGCACATATTACGATAATAATCTCAAATTTTATATATTACAACGTTCATATAGATATATCAATGCATTCAGATTAAAAAGAAACGTAAATATATTTTCTACAAAATAAAATGTAAAATTTAAAACATTTTTTATAATTTTTTTAAAAGAAAATTTGTTATTTTTTTTTTAAATAAAAAAAAAGTTTAAATGTATTTTAAATATTGCCTATTTTAAATTCAATTTGAAGCAATATATATTTTTTTTTTTCTGTGTCAATTTAATTGTAGAAAAAACATTTATCAAGTGTGTTGCAATAAAATAAATGGAAAAATTTAATTCTGTTATTTTGGGGACATTTAAAAATTTTTTTTATCAATTGTTTATTAATTGAATAACAAAAAAAAAATATTGTAAATCATTTAGAATTTTTTAAAGCTAATATTAAATTATTTGAAAATTTATTTTTCAATATTTTTTACACGTAAGTTTATGAAGATACGGTTACCATTATCTGCAAGTACTCATGCTCTAATATTTTTTATTTTTCTTGAAAAAAAAAATGAGAAAAACATTATGGAAAAAAAAAGAAAAATTAGGTAATGCACTTTTTACTTTTAAAACAAGCTTTTTTGACACTTTTGCATTTTTTTTTCACCGTGCAACCATACATTTTTTTTAAAACTATTTTTTGTCCATCAGCATAATATTACAAAGATCATCTATTTTGCATGTGTATCATTGGCTTAATAAAGATAGCAATTTTTATTTTATCATTGTATTTTTTCATCCAACACCTGTACAAGAAAAAAAAGCTCTTAATTTTTTTATTTTTTTCTCAAAAAAAAAAAAAAAAGGAGAGTATTATATACATAAGTGGTTTTAGGAACAAGGTGTTTTACAAAGACAAAACCAAATGTACAGCTATAATACAAGGGGGCATTTTCTCTCGCCACTAATAGCTGTTAAAGGATGTAAAATGTTTCATTACAGTAGTTTAGATTAAAAGTGTGAATATATATATATATGTATTGTTGTAAAATGCAGTTATAGAAGATTCACAGGGTATAGAATGCTTAGTGTTAAATTGTGAATGATCATTAAGGGCTTACCACAAAATGTCGTTAATTTCTTTGTAAAACAATTGTGAAAAAAATTTTTATTTTATTCAATAAATATTATTGTTAAATTATTTTAATATTGTAATATTTTTTTTCCTCTAAATAACAGTACTTTTAGTTTATTCAAAAGAAATAAAATTATGAGTAATTTTAAGGGTTGTTTTTTCAACAATTAACGGAGATAAATGATAAAAAAGTTACAGAAAAATTAAAGCCAAAAAAAACGCCATCATTTTCAATATTTATTTACTCGATTCAACTTGAAATATATATAGTTCAAGTGTCCTCGTAGTAATGCCAAAACTTTAGTCAAATTAATATCTCCACTTGGAAAATAAAAAAAATGATGACAAAAAACTGTTAGTTATTTGATAAAAATATAAAGTCTTTTTTATTTTTGAGAAATATTGGTTCGTAGAAATTATTTTTCTAGTATAAAAATAGTTAAATTTGCATTTCGAAATAATATGTAAATATAAATTAATTAAATAATACAAATAAAATGAGTGTTATTAAGAAAAAGTTACAGCAAAATTAAATCTATTTACAAATTAATAAAATTAAAATTATTTTGTTATTTTTATTTTAAAAGATTGAGGAAAAATTTATGAAATTTTTATTTGATTTTATATTATTTATTATACTGTTGAGGCAATGTGATTATTATTAACTTTGATAGATGATTTTGAAGCTAGAAAAATGACAGATTATAATAATTTTGAGAGAGGTGCTTCTCAAGTGAGATTGTGTATCATTGAAAACTGTTCTCGACACTGATGCCACGCCTCGTTCACATCACTGGCTATGATTCCTGATAGTTCCAGCTCGTTGAACACACACACATATACCAAAAATGCCGTGCCCATTTTACTTCACCTCTGTTAGTCTCTCATAACTTTGATAAATGTCCCATCGTCCAAACCGACAATACCAATAAAAATTTTATCCTAAAAAGAAAATACAAAATATACATACAAAAATATGAAAAACCAAAATAAAACAAGTCACACTTGTGCATTGAGTGTATTTTGTGATATAAAAACTTTTGTTTACTCCAACTGACACGTGTCATAAACTTCTTACAAAAAAAAAAAAAATAAATCTAAAAGAAAAAAAAAGAATGCTTTCTATTAAATAATTGACATTTTTCTGTTTTTTTTTTCTCTATTTTCCAAGTGGAAATATCAATTTAAGTGAAGTCTTGGCATTACTACGATGACACTTGAACTATTTCAAGTTGAATTGAATAAATAGACATTGAAAATGATATGAAAATAAAATATAAAAAATAAAAATAATAATGTGAATGGAGTAAAATTATTTTATATTCAGTCAGACAAAAAAATATGATAAAATAAAAAAATAAAAAAAAATACATATAGAAAAGTTTTGTTGGAAAACTAAGATGAATATAAAAAAAAATAAAAAAAAAATCAACAACAAGACCGAACACGTAATTCACAAGTAAACGAATACGCAGAGAATGAAGAAAAGGTCCAAGTAAAATAAGTAAAATAGGAACAAGTACAAACTGAACAAGAGGAAGTAAAACGAAAGCCAGAAGGGGTTTTTCAACAAAATATATAGTCAAGTAAAAAAAAAAAAATATATATGGTATTGAAGGAAGGTTTAACGCGTTCCAATTTTCGGCCCAGTAAATTCCAATAACGTCCATTGCCCTTAAACTCTTCGTACATCACGTTTCACTGGATACTCTTCGATTTATAAGACTGGAATTCAGGTTATCGATATCTATCCACTGGCTTTTTCAATTTTTCTAAAATTTTATTAGCTTTTTTTTCTCACAATTTTAACAATGAAATTCTTCCATATAATATTTTTACTATCTTATATTACAAAGAATTGAACATCAAAGATATTAAATAATATCAAATTTATTTTTTATTATTAATAAAAATAATATCATGAAAACAAATATTTTTTTTCATATTATATATTTTTTTTTAATTTATAATTTTAATTAATTTTCAATTTTATTTATTTATTTAAAAAATAAACGAAAAATTTATTTAAATTATTTTTTTATTCTTGAGAGATTTAAAAATATTCGTGAATTTTTAAATAATTTTTAACACAACTTTGAACTTTTTAAAAAAATATAAAAATTGATGTGAATTTTTAAAAAAATTGTCGTTAATTAATTTTGCCTCTTGAAACAAAAATTAAAAAAAAATATAAATAAGTATTTTTGTATTTTCAAATTACATCTATTAAATTATCGAAATGTTTATTAAATTTTTTCATCGTAAAAAAAAAAAAATCCACGATCAATATAAAATCCCTCGAATATATTAATTGATAAGCTGAAAAAAAAATGCCATCAGTTTCAATATTTATTTACTCGATTCAACTTGAAATATATTCAGTTCAAGTGTCCTCATACTAATGCCAAAACTTTAGTCAAATTAATATCCCTACTTGGAAAATAAAAGAAAAAAAAAATAACAAAAAAGTTGTTAGTTATTTAATAAAAAAAATATAAACTTTTTTTTTTCGCAGCTATCTTTTCGTAGAAATTATTTTTCTAGCATAAAAAAATATTCGTGTTTAATAATTTGAATTTCGAAATAATATGTAAATATAAATTAATTAAATAATACAAATAAAATAATGTATACAATTTGTAAAATATATTTAAACAAATATTATGTTTATATGGTAGTGTTATTAATAGTATCATACACATGTACAGTGTGTCAGTGATATATAGGTGGTAAATTGAAATGTGGCGAGGGAACGATAAAGGAAAAGGATGACATTTTTGGTGGCTTTAAATCTCACAGTGTTGCAAGTGCACGGAAATTCTCCTTCAAAATTACAATGTATATATATATTAGAGTGATCGAGCAGTCTCGACTTAATGAAACTCTTGAGTGTCGACAATTAATATGGCTCTCAAAAGTTGCCGAGAGAAAAGCAATATGTTTAAAATTTTCTTTGACATTATTTGTTATAATAACAAAATTAATACTTGGAATAGTGTATAGAAAAATATTAAAAAACCAGCTAAACATTGCTAGGAAAATAATAAAAAAAAAATCAACTCAAAAATGACGAGACAATTTAAATAAAAATAATATATTTGTAACAATAAATAAATAAAAAATTTTTTACCATCAATGAAATTTCTCATTCTCTTCGCGTTCGTTATATTGGTGTAAAATAAAAAAAAAAAAAAAAAAAGCTACATGTTATTTTTGGTGCAATCGCAAAGCTAATATCCGTGACTACAAATCATGCACAAAATAATCGTTGGCGTTTATTGGCTTATCACTGTCCGTGCATGGTCATGCTTCTGCGGATTTTGGTAAACCGCTTTATTTATTTTTTTATTTTCAATTTTTTATTCTTTTTTTTTTTTTTATCATTTTTATACTTGGTTATTCTAGTTTTTCTGGTTTTTTATATTTTTTTAAATTTTGTTTTTTTGGCTGAGTATTATTATTTTAGTTTTTTTTTTTCAGCCAGAGTCACAATGTAAATTTGTACCGCGTAACCATGTCGATTTCAATTTGAACTGACTCGGTATGGATAATACGTGAGTCAAAGGGAGGGTGAAAAATTAAAATAAAAAAATATAAATAACTATATTTGACAGAGACAGTAATGCTTGTTCGTGTAGGTATATAATTTTGAAATTGATTTATTTATATAAATTTTTACTTTATATTTTTTTGTTTGAATAAATAATCATGAAAATGTAAATTAATTTGTAGTTGGTTTTATTTTGTACACTTGATATGTAATGGGTAAATAGATTAATTAAATATTTAAAAAAAAATGAACAAATTAGTAAATAAATAAATAGACAAAAAAAATATAGATAAGCATTTCGAAAACTAAATAAACAAATAAATGGAAATTGAAAAAATTAAATAATTAGATGAACAAATAAATATTTAAAAAAATAAACAAATTAGTAAATAAATAAATAGACAAAAAAAATAAATAGAGAAACATTTGAAAAATAAATAAATAAATAGATGAAAAAACATTTACATAATTGAATGAATAATTAAATGAATTAATAGATTAATTTATTAATAAATAAGAGAATGAAAAAAAATATTAAAAATATTAACAAGAGAAGTTGTCGGTCGTTTAGCTGGTAATTGATCAGACTGTGTGATAGTCGTACTGAATAACATAGATGTCGAGCTGGTTTTTCCCCTCTGGGAGTCTGATATAAATTTTGTTTTATCAGGTAGCACCTTCTCGTGGGGGTAATGAATTAATTTTGGTGGTTACCATATGAAAAATAGCTATGAAAAATGACAAGAGGGCACCGGTGTTGGTAACATATAGTTGGTGGCTTGCAATGAGTAGCCAGCTAAAAAAAAAATATATTAAAAAAGAAAAAAAATATAGAGAAAATGAAACATGAAGCAATAAAACACTATGGTTGAAAAAAATATAAAAATAACAAAAAAATTTTAGTTTTTTATTGCAGGGAAACCTTGCAGACCATGTCAAGAGTTGATTTCTGTATTTTTATATTTTTTTTTTTGCTTTTTGATATGCTCAAAAATTTTTTGAGTCAATGTCTTAATAATTATTAACAATAGGTAATAATTGGTGAAAATTTTTTTAGCAAGCACTTGTTGGTTAAAGAATAATTAAAAAAAACAAAAACAATATTTTTATTTCGATTTTATTTTTTATAATTTGAAAAAGACATGAACGTTTAAACACTCTGACTAGAAAAATCATTTTATAATTTAAATTTTTAAAATGCTCAATTTTGTAAAATAAATATAATAATGATGGTACTATTTTTTTTTTTTAATGATTGGTAAGAGTTAACTAAAACTGTTCATTTTATTCAATTTGTCTGACGTAAACAAGTATTTTCTACTTGAGAAAAAAAAAAAAACAAAGTTTCCCTCAGGAAAATTTTAGTTTTATATTTATCTAGCGAATTCTAGTATTTAGAATTAAGAATTTAATTTATTTTCTTAGTTCTGGTATTCAGAACTTGATATATTTGTTTTAAATATTTTCTAATTACTGAAATTGAGCTAATTTATTTTATTTTTCAATGAAATTAAATTCAATACAGTGTAGATTTAGTCGAAAATATAATTTTTGTATTTACTTGAAGAATTTAAATATATTTTTTTATTCAACAGACAAATTTACTATCAATATCTACTTATGCATTTTCGTAACAAAATTTTTTAAAATCAAATTTAATTATTCTATTGACAACAGAAAAAAAAAAATAAAATAACCAATGGAAATGACAGCTAGTGGGAAAGACGCAGACCAATAAAATATCCAAAAGACCGATGACAGCTGTCGTTTCTATAACAGGGAAAAGAAATAAATAAAAAAAAAAATTTGAATAATTAGAATATCTATTTAATAAAACCGATAAATACTTTCAATATAAAATTTAAATATAATATTCTCTCTCTATACTAAAATATCCAAAAATAAGTGAAAAGTAGTCAATAGACAAGAGAAAATAAACGAAAAAAAAAATGATTATAAAGCTTATATAAAATATGACATATATATAGATAAAAAAATAAACTCAAGAAATTGCATTGAGACTTTGAGAGGGTGAGATGTGTACACAATATAATGTTAAATATTCGCAGCATGTAATGAGGGCGTCGAGTCAGTTTACGATGGTAACCAAGTTGCGATTTTATTGTACTCTTAGAAAACAAGTGCGGATACATGCTTGCACGTAATACCAACACAAATACACAATCCTAGAATGACAGAATAATTCACGACTCGACTACACTAGCACATCGTTAATGCGTTAAGCATACGCAGACAATATACACCCCCCGTCACCCCCTTTCACAAACGTTTAAATGTTCATGCTCGTTTATTGAAACAAAAAAAATATTTGTACTAAAATTATTTTTTTACGTTTTATATTTTCATTTTTCTTGTCGAAATAATAATGAAATAATAATCAAATATTTTGCACAATTTAACTTGTTAAAAATTGTTAAAGAAAAATATAAATTTATTATTAAAAATTCCATTGAAAAAGTTTATACACTTGAATGATTTTATTATTAATTTATTATACCTGTAACTTTTTTTATTTTTACTTATATTTATTTAATATTTTTTCACGATAGAGTTTTATAAAAAAGTTTTTTAAGAAATTGCTATAAAATTATTGTCGTTTTTTTTTTTTTTTTCTTTTAAACATTTAGATACGAATATTATAACGATTTTTATACAACGCGTATGACAATTTGTCATTATTTGAAAAATTGAACGGACACGCGCGCGTGTTGTATTTTTTTTTTTTCTTTTTCTTTATTTTTTTTATCTTTTTCCATATGCTACTTTTGTGAAAAGCGCATATTTGAGTGATTTCATATTATACATAAATATCCACACAGAAACACACACACTATGGCTAAAAATTTAAAATAAAAAAAAAGGAAATAAAAGTCTGCAGATTGTTCGAACTTTTCCAAGGCACGGCTGGTACGTGACGGATAATTTTCTCTTTCTGCATGAGCCAACTTCTTTTTTGTTATTTTAAAAAATATATAATTTTTTTTTTTTTTATTATTTTCACACAAAGTATAGTGACATATACCAACTTTACATATGGTGCCACAAATTTTCGCTTAATCCAAGCCAAGTACAAACGACTCTTAAATTTTTCACTTAATTTTTTTCATCAGTCGAGTAGTAGTTGGACTTGCAGATGAATTTAAATCACGTGTGCATGAAAAATCATTAATTAAATTTTTCTTTTTATTTTTTCACCCAATTTTCATTTTGTTTTTAAATGGAATTTTTTTTTTTTTTTTTTCATTTAATACAATTGTTTAATACAGCTTTTTTTTTTCAATTTTACACAGTTGAAAATTGAAAGGGTGGATTTTTTTTTGTGATAAAGTTGCTGTACTTTGTGATGTTAGTTTAAAAGTACTCGATTGTGTTGAATTTAAATTTCAACAAAAAATTACATTTACAATTTTTAATGTTATAATGAATTTTTTTTTTAGTTATTCTGGGAAAATATATATTCAAATTAAAAGTAAATATAAATTACATTTTGTTAAATAAATTTTGGATAAATTTTTTATTTAATTTATACAAAAAAAATATAAAATACATGTAAAATTTATATCAAAGTAAAACGATATTAAATACATATTATCTATAATTTTATTTTTAATTTAAACAAACATTTGAAATATAATTTATTATTTTTCTTTTATTAAAAATTGATCGTGGATTTATTTTATATTTTTCCATTTATTTTTAAAATCAATATCAGGTTCACATGACAATAATTTATGATCCTATTTTTAATGATCCTACGTGCTGTATTGTTAATTCAAAAAAAAAATAAAATGTATACTATTTTTACCATTAAATTACAGTTAAAAAAATTTTACATTTATTTTCCAACATTGCACTTGTATAATTTTTTTTAAAAAAACATGTACAATTATCATTCCCCGGGTAATTCGTAGAACTGAATATTGTCACATTGGATGACTCTTAAAGTTTCAATTTGATGACGACAGAAGAATTTTTAAATTGAAAAAATAAAAATAAAATTTTTATATTTAAAAATTGTTGATGTACATGGTATATATAAGCCTTGGGCGGTTAACTAGACGGTTCAACTTTTAATGAGCTTGATGAGTTAATTATGTATGAGCCACCACGACGGCTAAAACTTGCTTCAAAAAAAAAAAATATATATATAAAAGGCGGACGATGGATAAAGTGGCCGAGACCAAGTCCAAGTTAATTTAAAAAATAATAATAATAAAAAAAAACATCAATATATTAGATTAATAAATTCAAATGAAAGAAAAAAAATTTTTTTTATTCATCAATATATGTTTATTAACAAAGCAGTGGGTTTTTTTTTGCCAGCCTCTTTTGCGTAACTAAAATTTAGTATTTTAGTATGTATTGAATCACGTCAATATATTAAAATATATATGGTGTATGCATTGTACCAACGTGATTGAAATTCAAACAATATCATATTGCTATATTGGATGTTCACCTTATATGTATATGCATAATCCTTTTATTATCGGCATCAATTTTGATTGTTATTTGTATTTAGATATAAGTGCACATCAAACAACATCATCGTCGTTAATACGATATGTGGCTTTTCATATTAATTTTTAATTGCACATTTGAAATTGTATATTGGAAATTGTCGTATTTCATTGCTTTAATTTTATTTTATATAATTTCTTGAAGGCTAATTGCGGGGAATACTTGTGGATCATTTGAATTTTCATTTGTAAAATATTTAAATCGACTTGAATAGATTTTGCAAAAATATTTTGTAACAAATTAAATTTTATTTATAATTATTAATTATATAATAAATTTTAATTATTAATTATGAATTTAATAAATAATTATTGTTTATAATTTTATTTATTTATTTATTTATTTAATTAATTAATGTTCAAATTTTTGATGATAATTTATATATACAATATTATGTAAATTGATTACATAATATTTGATAAATACATTAATTATATTAAGATTAAAAGTTACATAAAATATTATTTTAAATTTAAACAATTAATCAAATTTGATATTTGATAAAAATAATTTAAAATTAATTAAATATATATTTTATTTGAAAAAAAATTAAAATTATGAAATATTGTCAATAATATTTCATTAATAAGTAAAATAATTTATTAATTACCATTTGTTTATAACAATAAAATTAAAAATCGTTAAAACAATTTAAAACAATTTTTTTTTAAATTCATACTTTTAATTTTAATTTAAAATGATTTTAAAATTTATTATATTTATGTAATTTAAAATAAATAAATTTACAAGTTAATAGTTTATTTTATTTTTTTAATATTATTTTTACATAAAAAAATATAAAATGACTAACAACAACTCGTTTCCACGCTTCCAGCTTTAAATATATTTACTTTTTTTATAAGCTCGATTTTCTCGTCTCGTGTATACACAATTTTAAACTACTTATTTTCTTCTCTTTTATAAAAAGACGTATATATTTTTTAAACTTATTTTTATGTTTAGCCGTATATTATATTGACCCTTGCATTTTTTTTATATTTATTTACGTTTAGCCTTATTTTTCTTAGCCAGATTGTTGGGAAATCATTAATCATTTTTGTGTTCACTCGCGGTGTATGGTCATCAATGGATCTTGACAGGCAGGCCTGAGCCCGTGTGCCACTAAAATATATTGTATAATATAGTGCCCGGGTTGTTGAGTTATCAAAAAAATTCTTGCTTACTTTTTTTTTTGTTTTTTTTTATTGTCCATTCACTTGCAAGTTTTTATACTGACAAGATATACATACATACTGCGTTGTACATGGTAAAAAAATAAAAAAAAAAATAAAAAAATTCTTTAGCTGATTTTATATATGTATTAAAAAATATTTCTTTTTTATTATTAACGTAGAAAAGTTTTGTTAAATAATATATATACGTCAATTGATGGCCTGCGGGTAAGCGACTCGATAATTAATTGGTAATTGTCGAACCGTGAAAAATCGACAAGTCAACGCAAATGTTTGATTAACCTAAAAACTTTTTTTAAACGATAAAGAAAAATCTTTTTTTTATTTTTCGTCATTTATTATTATTATTTTTTTTATCTATAAATACGCTTGAATAATTTATTCATTTTCATTTCGATTTCTTAATAAAGTTTTCATAAAATTTCAAAAGTTATGTTCGGTATATAATATTTAAAAAAAATATATTTTTAAACAATCGAATGTGCAAATTATAATAATCACAACTGTTGCATTTTAAAATAAAAGTTTTATGTATTTGTACAGGTGTGTGAGTGTGTGTTTAAAATATTTGCATAAAAAATTAATACTACTCATAAATTTAGCAGATATATTTGTCTTCAGAGACAAATCTATCAGAATAATTACCACTACTTAAACAAATTAAATAAAAATAAAATTTATCTTTATGAATGAAATGAAAAAATAATAAAAATTATTTTTTTATTATTATTAAATATATAAAAGTATTTATAAAATTTATTGAAAAAAAAATAAAATGAATTATAACTAAAATATTTTACAACAACTTTTTCACCTCAAAAAAAAAACAAAAATATAAATAAATACATTTATAAATAAATAAATAACAATAACAATAGAATAATCTTGATAATAAAATTTTAATTTTCTAAATTTAAACTAACAATTATAAATAAATAATTAAATTTATTTAAAAAAAAGGAGCAAAATTATAATTACAATATTTTTAAATAAAAAAAAATATAAATAATAATAAAAAAAAATAAACAATCAAGTAAATGATGAAATAATAATGTTAATAAAATTTTCAAGTAATTATAGAACAATAGTATGTGTGTGTGTGTGTGTAAAGACAATTATTGAATAATAGAGCAAATATTATTAAATATAAATAAGCCAAGCCAAGATGTTGAATGTTTATGTATATATAACCAAACAATTTCGTATTGTATAATATGTATTTAATTCGATGACGTTGACTCTGGTATATTTGGTACAATGATCAAGAGTACTATGTGTATATATAACTGTGTATAACTGTATTTGTATCAGCCAAATGGTGGCTGTGTGTGCACACGTGTTTCTGCACGATTAACACAATCTAGCCAAGATCTGGCAATTCCAATGGCCAGGTAAACATAAATGGCAATATGTGGTTCTATAAATTTATACATCTATATATCCACATCACATACAGGGCAAAGGGATTTTGTGTGTGGCTCTCGTTAAATTGATCAAAATCAATTGTAAAATTTGTAATGCGTTAATTAAATTATTTTTTAATATTTGAAATTATTTCAATGATGTATTAAATTTATTTATAAAATGCTGATATTTATTTTTACAGCTGATGTATGAAAATTGTGATTTAAATTACAAATTTCCATAAGAAATTTGAATTTTATTTTTACTGCAAGAAAATGAAATATAATTGGCCAATCAATTTGACATTATTGATATTTTTTTCGATAAATTTTTATGATTGGCATTGACCTTTAAACAGTTATCAATTTTTTAAACGAAATTTTAATCTTTAATAAATTAAATAGACCATTAAAGTATTTTTAGGGTTGATTTAGGTAAGTTTCATTCAGTAAATACAAACTTTCAAGGTATGAATAGATCTTAAAATTCTCATTCACTCAATTACTCAGCTAAATTTAATCCCAACGCCGAAAAATTAAAATTCCAATTGATTTTTTCAGCCTATTTTGAATTATATAAAAGTTGATAATTAATTTAAAAATACAATTCCATTAAAAAAAATTGAATTGGACAATAAAATCGATGTAGTATTAAAAATACATGCTGAATGTAAAATAAATGTAATTTTTATTTATTTTTAATATTCTTGCAAAATTTAAATTTACATATAAAGTATTTTTTTTACCCTCATTTTGTTGCACTCACAACCCAGATATGTATATTTTTTTTTTGTCCTCATTTGGCTGTATGAAAAATAATAATTTAAATAATTACTAATTATTTGTAACTTCAATAACAAATCAGGCAACAAGTATAATTTATTTCTCATTAACTACGTATTCACAGTATTAAATTATAACTAATTATTATTTATTATGTAATTAAGTATCAAACTAATATACTTTATTGCATAATTTCCATCTACAAAATTATAAATTTATATTTTCCATTTACGCATCAAGTTGTACAAAGAGACTATATTATTATCTATCGATTCATTTTTCAATCGTTAAAGCTCATTGTCCATCATCGAAACATACTCTTTGATGTAAAAAATTATTTTTAGAATATCAATTCATAATTATTTATTTATGTATCCATCATAAAATACAGACAGTCAAAAGTTTTATCGATTTAAATACCTTCAAGACTTGCCAATGACGTCATGAAAATTTTGAATAAAAATAAAATTTATTCCGCTGAATTTGATGATTTTTATTTTTCTATTTTACATTTTAAATATATATTTTTTTTTCCATTTTACATACATGCAATATGTGGTATGCTATAGAGTGTGTAAATCGATTTTATATGTGCACAAAGTCTGATGGGATTCAAGTGTATATCGATGTATTTAAATGTATGGATAATAAAGTACATTTAGATGTGTTTGTGTCGAGTAAAATGGGACTTGTTGAAGAAGAAAAAGTAGAAGGCTAGTTTGTCACTTTAAATGTCAAATAATCGAGCGATCGCAATATTCGATTATTCGAATAAGAAAAAATATAATAATAAAAATAAATGTGTATTAAACAATAGAAGTTGTCTTGTAAGATTCTTGGATTTTTTTTTAAATAAAAAAGGTGTTTTTTGTTTTTGGATATGGACCCTGGACTTGGTGACTTTGAACGAGTTGGCATTTTATTTTTTGCATTATATATCAAAAACAACAACATAAGGGTCACCAGGATTTTTTTATTCTTTGAATTCTTTAAATTCTTTATAGGATCCTTGTCTCTTACGACTTGCTATTTCAACTGAATATCAAGTACCCATTGACAATCGTAAATCAATTGTTCTGCAGAATCATTCGGCTATTTTTTATTTTTTTTATTTTTAATCAATTTATTTATTTTTATATATATTAAGTTATTTTATTTTATATTTTTATGGGATTTTTTATATAATTTATTGAGTTGTTTTGTATTTTAAGAAAATTTATTGATTAGACTTTATCAATTAACTAGAAGCATAATTTCATTAAATTTTTATACAGAAATATTTTTTTAACAATGATGATTTTTGGGGAAAATAGAAAATCGAAAAAAAATAAAAAGTAATCAAAATTAAAACTTAAAATTTTTAGGAGAGTAATATTGAGGTGTTGTTCAAATATTAAAAGCATAATATTATAAAAATTTGACATTGAAATATTTTTTTGATAAGGATAACTTGCAATAGAAAATTCCAAATTTTGTCTGCAAATCGTGACAATTTATAAAATTGAAAAAAAAAAATAAAAATAGACAAAATTAATCTTCAAAACTTTGAGGATAATTTTAATTGAGTATTGTTTAAATTATAGAAGCATAATTTCATGAAAATTTTATTTAGAAATATTTTTTTTTGGTATAAAATAAAATGTATAAAATAAATTTAAAAAAAAAAACAAATACACAAAATACACTTTTCTATTTTTGTTATAATAATATGCAATATTTTATCTCCCTGTCAATAATTTGCATTTATTTATGAACATATAATACTAAAAAAATAATAAATAAATAAATAAATAAAAATTTAAAAAGTTATACATATACACTTTAAATGGCAAAAGTTAAGAAACAAACTGACAAAGTTTTACAAACTCTTGACCGAGTTCAACGAGTGTCCCTTCTCGATAAAAGTGTTTTTATTTGCCACATTGGTTTTTTTTTTAGCTAAGAAAAAACTATACTGTATTTCTGACTTTCTTGCCAAAAACTTATTTACTTACTTATTTTTATATTTCGTATATTTTTTCTTCATTATTTACAATTAAAGTTTATTATTTTTAAAACAAGTCTGATTAATTAACTAGCTAGTCTAAATGATCATTACAACCAAATGTTTTAAACAAAAATCATAACATCATTTATATTTCAAAAAATAAAAACTTAATAATTTTTTTACAACGAAATAAATATAATTTTATTAAATTAATTAGTAAAACTTTTAGTAAAATTGTCTTAAAATTTAAATTTTAAATGTTTATTACATTAATAGTTACACAAATTTAATGAGTAACATTTTACGAATTTGCCTGTCTAAATGGTGACAAGAGAAACAAGTAAAGAAATGCAAAGATAAAATATAAAAAGCTCTAGTAAGATAGTAGATAAAGCTAGTTTTGTTGGTATAAATGAGCGATAAAGTGGGATGAATAAAAATAAAAAGAGGGAAAGAGAAAAAGTTATTAAAAAAATAAATAAATATAAAATTCTAGAGGACAGAAATTGTCAGGGATAGATAGGAAGGAAATAGAAAAAGAAAAAGAAGAAGAAGAAGAAGAAGAAGATACGACTGAAATAGTAACTTACTTTATAAGATATAAAGTTTTCGCGTGCGAAAGTCCTACCCGCCGGGCAAAAGGCAAAAACATTCGTGGCGGGAAATATTAGAGCTTTTAAACGTAGTTATTAGTTTGCACTGTGAGGCTAAATAACTTGGAGCACTTTAGTGGTGACGACGTTCATCTTGACAGTACCAGTCTCATTTTCAAAATTTAAGTACTATTCGTATATATTAGTTTTATCTTGATATATATTTTTTTTTTTTATATCATTCATCAGACTTATTATGATTTTTTTTTTCCTCTTTTTATTACTAATTTTGATAATTATATAAAGTTGGAAAAAATATGTAAATATTTAAATTTAAATTAACATTTACACATAAAAATATTTCATTGATATTTAATATTATTTTTTTAATTAAAAAAATTTTTTTTTTATCACGTTAAATAAATATTAAATGATAAATAAAGATTTTCATTTTTTCAATATTCATATATTTTTTTAAATATTGAATTAAAATTTTTTTCCTTTAACAATAAATATAAATTTCATTTTTTTTTTAAATTGTAAACATTGATTTTTGTCTGTAGATAAAATGTAAAAAATGAAAACTAATAAATAAAAAAAGTAAAAAAATAAAGAAAAAGATTACAAAGTTGTTTTAGTAGACTATATATATTAATGATTTGAACAAGGTCGTCATCGATCGAGTTAGTGTCAATAAAATAAGATCGATAAAGCCATAATTTTCCATTTTATATATGTATATATATATAATTTGTGAGTATGCGAAAAGTACCTGATTCAAGTTAATGGCTTTTCGGATAAACCACCTCATCATCTTTATCTCTTTGCTACATCAAGCTTTCTTGCATCAGTATAGATGTATAAATGAACATGAAAACCGCTAGATTTTATGTGGCAATATTCACTTGATTACACGCTCATTCGTTTACTTGTAAGTCTTCAATGGTCTTCAATACTGTCATGTCTTCAGCACACACATATTATAATACATATATAAATACAAATAAAAGTTATAACGACAGTCGAGTATAAAAGAATAAAAAAAAGCCATTCAAAGTTTATGGCTGTAATAAAATTGACAATATAATTTTTAAATTATAAAAAATTATAAAAATAATATTAGGGGATTATTAACATAAGATATTGTATTTTGTGCTATACTGAGAGTCTGAGACAGGTGCAAGAGAACCAAGTTGTAGAATTGAAATCACTAGTAAAAAAAACATTTTATGAGATTGCAGTTGCGTTAGAAATTTCATAATTTTGTCTGAAAAGTAAATTGTTTTTTTTTTCCCTTTTTTATTTTGAAAGGCATTGTTACTTTTTTTTTTTGCAGATAAAGTATATTCTGTATGACTTGAATAAAATATAGACTCAATTGAACGGGTTCATCGTCAAAGCCACGGTAGTTTGATTATTATTGAAATTTTCAAATTACTTAAACTGATACTATCGATTTTTCATGTTGTTTTATTTTACGAGATTTTTTTACGACTGTTTTTTATTTATTGATTTTATAAATTGTATTAAATTTAAAAATATATTATTTTGTTTATTTTAAATTATTTGGATTATGATAAGTATCAGGAAATTAATTAATTTTTTATATATTTATTTAATTAATTACAATTTTATCTTCAAGTAAAATTTTATTATTTAGAAAATATTTTAAATATTTCAGTAAATTTCATTTTCAATGGAAAATAATAAGACCTATTAATTGATTAACGAAAAAAAAAAAGAAAAAAACCATTTGGTATTTTGCTATAAATTTACTGTCATTAGTGTCTTTTGTAAAATTATTTAAACAACTAAAAAATATATCAGTTATGCACAGACTATTGACATTGGAAAAAAACACGATTTTTTTTTAAAATTTGTCACGCGATATTGAGCCACACCCCACCTCCCTTCAACAATCTCAATTATTTTTTTTCCATCGACCTTTAAACTTTTTACAAATAAAAAAAAAAAAATTTACCTAAAAATATTGATATTATTTATAAATTATTGATCAATGCAATGATAGAGTAAAAAAATACAAATGACATTTAAATTTGAACTTAAACAAGTTAATATTAAAATTTTCACCTAAAAAATATACATTTACCTAACTAATATCTCAGATTAAACATAATTAAAATTTACTTGAAAAATAATTAAATTATATTTATATAAAACAAGTTGACACAGTGTTAACCATGATGAAAATATATTTCGATTAAAGTATATGAAAATTCAATTGCATCAAGCTCCAAATATGAAATATCGTGGCTTGGCTAGATTTATAATATTAACGCTAAAATTTTGTTCTACTTTTGATTTTACCTCTACATCTAATGGCATAATAAGCCACCGAGAAATTTCATCAAGTATTTCAAGGTATTTTCAACGAGTTTTGTATATGTACATGGTGAGATTCAGTGAGGGAGGGGGGGAGGCTGAGGGGGTAGACAAAGAAGAGAAGAAAAGCGAAAAAAATTTGATATAGAGGGTGGAAGTTGTTATATTGATGATGCACCAGATGTGCACGATATTGTGGCAAAATGTGTTTGTATTTTCTATCATACACACATGGATTTCTCTTCAACATCATCAGTAACCACAAAATCCACACACACACACATTCACTCATCGAACTAAATGAATATCACGAAGGTTATAATTGCTGATAATTTTAACTGACGTATAACGCATGTTCCTTCTTTCTCCTATAAATACTCACAACCTCGACAGTTTCAATTATCATATTCTCTGTATACTTTTTTTTTTAATTACCATAGATAAATTGTTAGAGTTAATTTTCTTAATACCACACATTGTTTTAATTTTCATAGATTTTTATTATAAATTTTATAGTCAAATAGTTTAATAGTATATAAAAAAAAAAAAATTTCTTTTTTATATTCATTTTATATGACTCAATTCGAGTGACAAATTTTTTTTTTATTATTAAATTTTTTTTCATGTTTATGTGAATTTTTATAAAGAGCATAAAAAATATTATTATTATTTTTTTTCATTTTTGTCACTTGGGATTGGTATTTTTTTTTTTTTTTTTTTTTATTACTTAATGACTGTGAATAAATCGAATTGGTATTATATTATCTATTCAGAAAATTGTCCCAACCAGTTATACCGCATTATGAAAAGAGGGTGCGAGAAAAAGAAAGAAAAATTCGGATATGTGAGTAAAGTTGGAGGGATGATTTTGTCCCTTGTTTGGCCCCCTAAAGAAAAAAAAAAAGGGACCCAAGGGTAAAGTCACACTAAGGGTTGTTACCCAAACATATTCCCTGGTGAATTTAATAGACCGTGTCCATCGTGTGCTGGTGCGGTGGTTTATTAGATCCTCTTTCAGCTGACTGCAAGTGGAAGTAGTTCAAATTTCATCTACCAAACTCTTAGGAAAATAAAAAATATAAAAAAAAAGTTAACAAAAATTTTGAACACGTTGTATACCCCACTGATTCTCCTCAATCTTTTTTTTTTTTTATTTTATTATTTTTGCCTTTTGTAATAAAATGTGATTGAATCCCGCCTTTACTACTTTTTCCTCAGCATAAGATTTACTGAAGAGAGAAAAAAAAAAAAAAACTTACGGAATATTTTTTAACTTTTTAAAACCAGGAAGTGATATTTCTTTTCACGAAAAAAAAAAATACTATTCACAAGGTGCAATGAAGATGAAAGTATGTGAACATTTTTACTATCCAAGATGATAAATTTATTTTTTTTGTTTTTAAATTGCACTTGTAATGAAAATACAATAAAAAAAAAAAAAAAATTAAAAAAGTGACAAAATGAAAGATGAAATAAATAAATAAATAAACTAGACGAATATCTGCCAGACGATTCAGTAAGTTGATAATTTACGAAGTATACCGCTCGATCGAAATCACTTTTGCGATTTAGGAGCCAATTTCGAAAGTGCGATGCAGCTTACACTACTACAAAGTTAGAAATGTGCACTATCTCTCTCCTACTCTCTTTATTTGTCTCTCTTTTTTTATTTTCTCTGTCTTTTACAAGAATATGGGAAGCCGCTTGAAATTCCTTCGCTTCAGTTCTCCAATTTAAATAGTTCACCTTCCACCGAAGGTCTTATGGCTTTTCTCTCCTGGATAATATACGCCAGTCGATTTTACACTCTCTCCCTCATTCCCTCTTTTTTTTTTTTTTTTATCTTCTTCATCCACTTAATTTTATTATTTTTATTTTTTTTTTCACAATTTTTCTTTTTATACTTTAACCCTTTTTATTGCACTGGATATCCTTTCACATACACTTGTCAATTATTATTATTATTATTATTTTTTTCATCTGTAATTATTCTTCGATGGATAATTAAATTGAATATGAATTTTTTAACTTTGCAGTCTGACTGCAGGGTTATGTCAAATTTTTTGTTCAAACAAGTAATGCATATACTTTTATCGTGAGAGTCTCTTTGGACTTTTAAACAATTCAAAAGTGATTTTTTTTAATTTTTTTTTTCTATTTCTTTTTTTAATTCAACTGTCACGAAGTTTCTTAAAAGCCCTCAAGAGATTCACCTTTTTGAAAAGTCTTTAATTTCATGATTATCATTACTGTGTTTTTTTTTTTTTTCTTTTTTTTCACTCGAATTATTCCATGGCTTTTTAGAAAACTACTTTGATCTCTGCTGTAATAAAATCTCATTCTACTCTGCATACTTTTTTTCATCCTCGTATACATCCTAGAAATTTTTATGAATTTTTTTTTCTTCCAAAAATTCCCTACAAAAAAAAAACCCAAAAATTTCATTATCCATAATCACCCACTAAATATAACTCAATTATAAAAAATTAAATTTCAATTAAACAATAATTCCAACGATCATGAATAAAATTTCTTGGAAAGAAAAAAATAATATCTAACAGTGAAAAAAAAAAATAAAAAAATTGTCGGAACCTTTGGCATCAATTAAATGTAATTACTTTAATTTGAGTAAAAGGCTAATGTCCATTTAATTATTGTCAAACCGAAGCGTGTATTAATAGCAGCAAACGACAGTGTATTGTGGCACGTGTGGTAAGTATACATACAATATTAATACATCTATAGATGACTAAAGAATATTGAAGCAGCACTAAAGCAGCAGACACATATATACATAAAGAAAAGTTAAGTCACATAGCACAGCGTTAAAATCGCCTTGGGTCAACGAGGGTTAAATTGTTCCCACAACGAATGACAGTAAAGTATATACATACATATAATACTTGTCGTCGTTGTTTCTCTCTGCCATTCACCCAGCCACCTACCCACTCACCTATACACCCACATATATAAAGTTTGCTTCAACTTGGCCACAAGCAATGGTGGTCATACTTAAGTTAAGCCTCATATATTTCCATGTATGGGGTGCAGTGTATATTACATTGAGCAAAAAGTATTAAGATAAAAAACAAAGCTAACCACAATTGCTCATTTGTTAAATATGTGTTTCGTATATATATATATAGAAACAGAGGTCTTAAGTGTCATGAGTATATAAAGCTCATGCGGGACAAACAAATCTTCAACATCATCAAAATTTTATTTACAATGAAATTTTATTAAACTTTTTATCTCAAATATTATACTGGTAGGTTTGTTTGGAGAAATATTTTCTCGCTATTGTAACACATGCAAGAACATTTTTCAAACAAAAAATTGATATATCAAAATGCAAAAGCTATGAGATATTTGGTGTAGTATAAATACGAGTTATTCTTATTCGTAGATGTATATGCGCGCAAGCAATAGGATCATATTCTTATAGTCACGTTGAAATATATATACTTTTTTTTTCATATCTTTTCTTTATTCTCTGGTTGTTTCCTTCCTTCCTTCCCGTCATCCTTCCTTGCTTCCTTCCTACTTTATTTTTTTTTTTTTGCACACTCGTTTTATGTATACGCAAGCATATTACGACTTCATACAACTTGATATAAGTATAAGCTTTTAAAGGCTTACTTGAAAAAATTTTAGTTTTTTTAAAAGGATATTGAACCGAGTGATCTCAGGCCTCGACAGATTATCTCTTACTCATTTTTATATTGTTACAGAAAATAATAAAAATAATAAATTGATTTTTTTGCAGAGTTTTTAAATGTTTTACCTTTTTTTTGGAAAATTTTATGAAGGAAAAATATATAGAAGAAACAAATCCATACTGAGAGTGATGTACGAGACTGGTGAATCCGGTTTGAAGCTTTATATAAAAAGCTTTATTGTTTTTCGTTGGATTTTTCTTTCGCTCAAGTCTACTGGTTTTTTTTTGTATCTTTTCGGGGGTTTCGTTTATCAGTGTGGCTATGATTGGGCCACGAAATAATAATAGTATAAATAAAATTAAAACAAGTGAGATAGTAGCTAGATAAAAAATAAATAATAATGATATGAAAAAAAAAAAACCGCATTGCGGGGCTGAGTGTGCCAGCCGTTGCAGCATAAAACATAAAATCGTCAGAAGATGAGATGAGTTGTGCGAGAGTTATATGATAAATTGAAAATAAGAAAAAAATATAACAGCTTTTCCAATTCATCAGTATACTTTTGTTATTTTTTATAAATAAATATCTTATTTACTATTTTTTTTATTGAATTTTTAAAAATATATAAGAAAATGCAAGAAATAAATTTTTTTTTTTTTTAAAAAACTGTGTGCTGGCTTTAAAAAAATATATAAAGACGTAAAAAATTTTAGAATACGATCACGAGCCTCATGGGATAAAGCATTGTCATCCATTTTTGTAAGACTCGTATTTACCTTGTCATCCAGTGAATACTTGTCGATGCAAGAGAGAAAAATAAATATAAAAATAAAATACACGTTAACGTATTTTTTTATTTTCATGAAATATATTATTTAAAAAAAAAATATACTTCTTTATTTATAATAAATTAATATTTATTTATTATTTAAAATTTTATTTGTTTATATTTTTTAGGCTATTTCAAAATTTTAATTTAATTTTATTTGTAAATAAATGATTGACGTACGTAGTTTAGTGTTATTTTAAAAATAAATAATTTTCATTCACTAATTTTTATAAAGTTTTACGATATATTGTAAAAAAAAGCAATAAATTTTATTCTTATCTCTGTAAAACTCGAAATATTTTCCGATAAAAACTGATATGATTGTTTAAAGCGTCGTAAATTTTAATTGACGATATTGTGTTGTCACAGATGTATGGTAATTATCATCAATTATTTATTTATTAATAATATTGTGTTACCAGGTGTGACCGCATCTGACATCTCCTGCCTGTATTTAGTATATTATATTCTCAAAAGACTGAAGTCTTTTTACTTTTGATTCAACAACGGCAAAGTGACATTCACCTTCAGAAATATATAATAAAAAATAATCAAGTTCAATACTAATAATGTTTTTATATCGTGGAATTTATATATTAATATTAATATGTTTTCTAACCGGTAAGTGTGTTTCGATTAATTGAAAATTGATCAACAAAAAATTTAGTAAAGAAAATAGTTTATATTGAAAATTTTTTATTTTTCCAGAGGAAATTGTAGGAGATTTTTTTGCTCATATTTATTGGAGAAGTTCAACAATAAGACCAAGATTATCAAAAATAAAAACAGTTGAGAATCCTGACGTTCTTATACCATGGGAACCCAAAAATAAACCCAATTTTGATTCAACAACAATCGAAATGCCAGAGCTAGTACCATGGCAACCCAAGAATAAACCAATTTTTGATTCGACAACAATCAAACAACTAGAGTTAGTACCTTGGGAACCTAAAAATAAACCCATTTTTGATTCAACAATAACAACAACAATAACAACAACCGTAAAGCCAGATTAAAAATACAAAAATTGACTCTATTAGTTCAATCATAATAGCAACAGTCCAATCACAACTGAAAATCAAGTGATAAAAATTAAAAATAAAAACCAAAAATAAATTATTAATAATGTAAATTTAGATAATTTAAATAAATAAATAAATAAATTATATAAAATTAATTTAATTTATTGAATCAATCAGTTTAGTTTTTTAAAATAAAATTACAAGCTTTTTTTTTTTATATTATTCATAATAAAATTTTGGTAGTATATTTGTGAATAAATGATAAATTTTATTGAAAAAATTGATCTCTTTTTTTTTATGTATCAAATACATTTATGAATATTTATCTGACATGATATTTTTTTGTTTTAGCATCAATCAGGTGTTGTCAATAATAATAGTTGTTATTTTTTCAATAAGGATTTACATTTACTTGGATATATGCAACATGCCAGCATTATTTAATGTTTATATATTTATTTATTATTATTTTATTTTTGTATTCAATCTTTTTCTTTGAATTTTCTTCATTGGTCTGTGTGTATAATATATATACTATAAAACAATGGATATACATGTAATATAAAAATATACGTACTGTATAAATATAGTACAGTGCTAAAATGTGATCCCTACAATTTTTCTTCTTCTGTACTTTTGATATCCACAGTAACCACCACATACCAAACATGTACTTTTCGAAAGAATTACTTCTCGCGTGGGAGCTTAAGAATTTATTGTTTGCTCTTGTTGGAAATACGGAAGAGTAACGATTATCCGAGAGTACGCGTACTTATTCTTTTTATGTTTTTTATATTTTTTTTATTTGGTGATATAAACCTTGCTTTGTAGAGAGAGAAGTAAAATAGATGTTAGCATAGGAATAATAAAAATAAATATAAATCGAAAACACCAACAAAAAGAGTTTTATTGATTAATTAAAAAAACTTTTTAAATATTAAACATTAATCTAAATAATTTAAAAATAGTTTATAAATTTAAAATGAAATTTAAATAAAATTTTTTTTATTTTAATTTAATAATTAAATGCTTGAATTTTTACTTATGATTTTTCTTTTTTTTTTTTTAATAATTGACTGTTTAACAATTTGAAAATTAATGGAAAAATAAATTTTCATATTTAGCTCAAATAATTAAATTTAAAATTGAAAGATATTGAACAAAAAAAAAATAACAAATCAATATTTAAAATAAATATTAATTCGAGATACAGCCGATGAGACGGACGCGGATTTTTCTTGTTTTTTATTTATTTATTTAACGACAAAGGCTAAGCTAAAAAATTCTAAAAACTTGTGAATATATAAATCGAAATCCCCTGATAATTATCTGTATTTCCAACCGATACGTTTGTTGTTAAATAAATAGATACAGAAGGTCAATCTTCTTTAATATAGCCGATGGAACGGATGCATGTTTTTTTTGTTTTTTATTTATTTATTTAACAACAAATGCAAAGCTGAAAAATTCTAAAAATTTGTGAATATATAAAGCAAAACCCTCTCAATATTATCCATATTATGAATTTTCAAGCAAAACGTTTGTTGTTAAATAAATAAATCAACAAATGCAAAGCTGAATAAAAATTTGTGAATATATAAATCGAAAGCCCCTCAATATTATCCGTATTATGAATTTTCTTGTTCAGAATCTTTTTGTTTTTTTTGTATTAATTATAAAATTGATTTTAAAAAAAATATCAAATTATCTATTGTTGAAGCAAAATAAATATAAAAAATCGCAATCGAGTATTTAGAAAAAATGTTAATTTAACATTTAAGTTTTAACATTTAATTTTCTAGCATGTCAATTTTTTTTAAGTTGCAATTTGACATAGTACCTCGAGTAAATTTCTGCACTCCTAAAATAGTGGTTTAAATGTTTTAGTATGTCAAAAACTTGTATACGTAAAAACTTTTATTCTCAATGAAATAATCCAGAAGGCAGAGTATGATAAATACAACTTGAAAATAAAAAAAAAGAAAATAATGATGAAGAAATTTTTTCTTTCTTGAAGTATCACTGTAACGAAAGTTTTCGAGTTAAACAAGTTAAAATGTTTAAAATGCGCATGAGTTATCAGCAACACGTAAGAATTATAAGTATTTTTGTTCTGTTTAAGTTTATGTGACAAGAGAAGATGAAAAATAGTGAGTTACAAGCATTTAGTCAAGTCGTAAAAACGTCTGTTGAGTTACTCACTTTCGCTACCCTATATATCTCAACAATTTTATTATATTTTTTCATTTTTTATTCAGCTTAAATACTCTATCTATTTTCTAGCCAACAATTTCATTTTCATTTTTTATTTTTAACAAATTTATTATTATTTTTTTAAGCAATATTTTCTTTTTATTTTTAATTTTATTTTTTATTTTTTATTTATACTTTCATCTCACTTGTCGATTTAATTTTTTTTATATTTATTATCATCGACAAAACTCGATGAAACTTATCACTCGACTTACGACTCTTATCTTCAATACTTGAAACATTTTTCATCACTCTGAATGTTTTTCTGTCTGACCAGATATGATTTTTCTATTTTTTTTATTTTTTATTTTTATATTAGTCATCTCAATAAATTGCTACTGTAAATCTTTAAATCCGATAAATATAGATTTATATTTTATTTCCTGTGTATAGTAGTTTTTGCCAGGTGCCAAAGTTGAAAGTCATCTCGATTATTGAACATATAAAAAAGATACTTAACAACAGATGATCCAATAATATAAAATTTCATCTTTTATTATTTTCAACACGTTATTTCATTTTTATTATTTATTTTTTTTCTATAAACTATAATCAACAATTTCATCTATTCGTGTTAGTAAAAATCAAATATAATTTAAACATAAAATTTATCAACTCAATTAAAAATGTAGTTTACAATTTATTCCATAATAATTTAAATAATTTTCAAATATAATTTACATTAATTAATCAACATATTCAAAATAATCTTGAATATATATTTCATAATAAATTTAGTCAATTATTTTAAACTAATAATGTCGTATTAATTTTCCAAATACAAATTTGACATTTGATACAATGATTGATTGAATGATCATATAATTTGTTGGGTCTGTAAAATAATCATGTAACGATAACAGCTAAATTTGGACATTTCAAAAAAGACTATTGAAGCAAGTACAAAAAAAAAAAAAAAAACAGAGACAGATAAAGTGAGTGTGCGAGAGAGAGAAAGAGAGAGGAGGAGAGGAGGCAATAGCAAGTGCCTAGTAGCAAGGGTCAGGGATTGGTGGTAGATACTCGTGTTTTGTCTACAATCAAGTTTGAGGCTTGTGAATATAATGTGTGCATACATGTACAGAGCATTGTATATAATGCAAAAGACCACCTAACCAATGTGTGCAAGTAAGCACAAGGGGGGATTGAAGGGAAGTTGGCTCTCGACTCAATGGAAATGCTTGAACACGTGGAATATAATGAAGGTACAACGATAACACGAATATAATCATATCTATCATTTGATATTACATATATATTATATTAATAATAATATCCTGAAATTGAATGTATACATGTATGAAAAATTTGACAAACAATTATCCCAACTTGATGAGCTGTAATGGCATCATTATGTCAAGTCAAATTGACCTAATGCATTTTGTTTTTTAATTTTAATTTTAGACAGTTTGATAGCTTAACTGATGACGTAGTTGTGTCATGAGCTTGTGATTTAATTGTCATTTAATTGGGCTCAATGTCAAATTTTTAAATGCTGATTTGCAATATTTATAATTCATTTGGAACTTTCAAAGAAATTTAATCGATAATGGAAAAGGTTGAAATTTAAATTATATATTTAATTATTGGTAATTTTTAACGTCAATTTTGATGAGTTTTATTTATTTTATTTGAGACTTTGTGGTAATGATAATTATATATAATGGTTTAAATTTAAAAAGCATCAGCTAACCTGATAAATGTTGAAATTTAAAATATATTTTATTGAAAATTTGTAACTTCAATTTGAGATATATATTTAAATGTTAATTTATTATTTATTTTATTTTAAAAATTATTTAACTGATAGATTAAATTAAATTTAGATCAAACTGTCGCTATTTTTTATTACAAATATATTTCAATATAAATTAACTGCATGATAAAAAGTTTTTAATTTTTTTTTTTTTTTATCAGACAAAAGTAATTTTATAAATAAATTTTTCGATAATTTACAAGTCGAGCTTGCAGTCCTTAGTGGTGTAATATATTGATGATTTTAATTAGAGAATTATGGATAATATTGATATGTATTTTGAAATATTTATAATGTGTCTTGAAAAGCCATCGAAATTAATATCCATTATTGCCTTACATGTAAAATTGACTGAAAAATTTAATATTTATTTTTGAAAAAGTAAAATTAATATTGTAAAATATTATAAAATAATCAAACTTTCAGTAATATAGAAATATTGAATGATTGATAAAATTTAAAGTATACATTGTAGCAAGAATAAAATATTAGGCTAGTTACAAAATTAAATTGAAACTTCTGTTTAAATTTTAGTTTTTACTGGAATATTTAAATTTTAAGTTAAAAAAAAAATCGAAATATATATTTAAATAATTATCAATATTTATTGTACATTTGTTAAATATTTAAAATTTAATCAATGCACAAATCTACTTTTTACTATAGTAAATAATTGATGTAATATATTTTCATTTATAAAAAATAAATTTTATCACAAAATAACGTTACGCAAAATGAGATTTAAATTTTCACTTAAATTAAATTTACACATCACTCAATAGCAGTCGTGAACGATCGATGTACGATACATTTTAGTAGAATGCCTATATAAACACACGAAAACTTGTGTCATTCAAGTTGATGAGAAAAACTTTTAACATGCACTAGTTTGAAACTTTAAGCAATTTCGATAGGACAATAGTATCAATTTATCAGTAGATTATAAAGAGATGGAAAGATGCAATTGGGTGATTTCAATCTACTCTTATAAAGTATACAGAAAAAAAAAAAAAAAAAAAATTAAATTAAAAGAGAAGAAGGAAACATAAAAAAAAAAAAAAAAGGATAGCTCTCTTAGTCAGGCAAGAGCCATGGGATTAAGCGTGTACGATGTGCTCAGAGGGACGCGGGGGTGTCATTAACGAAATTCGTTAACGGCCCACGGGGATTCGTCCAGTGATCTATGAGCATGAGATAAGCGTGCCATTAATTTATAACATCATATATTGCTTCACCTCATTATCGAATAAAAAATAAATAAGTAATAAAAAAAACAAAAACAAACACAGAAATTAGAACACACGCACGCGATCTTTTTAATTTTTTTTTTTTTTATGCCTGTATAATAACAATTTATTACTGAAAAAAAATTAAAAAAAAAACATACAAATAATTGTTTTAGTAATTTGTGGTGTTATTATAATTAATCGATATAATTGTGTTGAAAAATTATTGATAGATTGATCAATCGATCGCGATATGTGTTAATTTCTTTTTTAATTAAATTATTATTTTTTTTTCAATATTGATTTTCAATTTATTTGTTTATGAAAATTATACTTTGAAATTGTACTTAGTGTTTTTTGTTTTTTAAGGTATTTTTTGTCTTTATTTTTGTATAAAAAAATACCGGAAATTCACGAGAATTGACGTGACGAGTGTGCGGATATCCCGAGAGGCAAAGAGAAAATTATTTTCCAGGTTATATGCGATCGGGGGATGGTTTACCTTCGATTTTACACTCGAGACGTGCTTGAAATTTAACGGGATATTCTATTCGTATATTTTCAATCAATGATGTATATATATGTATGTATTTTAATAGTGAAAAAATAAATTTAATATATTGGTAAAATGAAAATTGTCATTGAGCTTATTTTTATTTAATTTGTATTTAATAATTAACTCAAATTGTTTAAATTAATTTTCAATTTTTTACTTGATAAATTTATCTATAGTCAATTGCAAATTATCAAAGAAACAAATATTTATATATAAATATATTTTTTAAGCTCTAAAAATTCGCGAAATTATTTATGAAAAAGCTTCAAGATTTTTAACGTCAGACTTTTTTTTTTTTTGTGTCATTTCTAAATGCACGATTGAAAGCTATTTGATATTTTAAAAAATACTTTTTTCTCTCTCATTTATTTATAAAAATATATATCAAAGAACATACTCCAAGTTATTTTATCGTTTGACAAATTGATTTTCAATTTCTTTATAAATCAATTTTTAAAAATTTTTACTTTGACAGCTTAATAAAAATAACATAAAAATATTATTAAAAAATAAATGTATTATTATTATTTCTAAACATTTTTCTGCCTTCCAAAAAAATGTTATTAATTTTTTTCATTTAAAAAAAAAAAAAAAACAACCAACAGCTGTTTAAATACCCGCCATCAATAAATTTAAAGCCCCAAAATAAAAAAACTTTTAAATAAAAAAAGCGACCAATTTCCAAAAACGTGACTTCCGCTCTGACAATGAAAATATATATATTATTAACAATTCTTATCATTCAATTAAAATTGTCACCACAATTCTTATCAGATTTAATTTATGAATTGGATATTTATTTGACAATATTTGTTGATTAAGAAATAAGCATGTATAAATTATTTGAGTATATATTTATATAAATGTCCGCAAGTACATTACACCCCTTCATGTGTCATGTATATAATAAACTAAATAAATATTCACGTATATTGTATATAGGCTGGTTATATTGTATTAATGGTAGCATGAATCGTCATCATGTAGATTGCGTGTGTGTCCTAATGAGCACCCAGTCAGTGGACAGACTGTCTCTGAGTCACTGGCACACTGAACCAAGCCCCTTTTTTTATTATTTTATTTTTATATATATTGTAACAGTGTTCCCAAGTGATTCACAATTTACCACTGACTTGTAATCATTGATCCCCTCGATACACATTTAATTTTATATATTAAAAAAATATATATACATGAAGAGACTTAATTTTCAAACAAAAACTCTTGCCAACAAAAATTACATGGCTTCCATTAAATTTCATTCACTCAATCTCTCTTTTCCTCTTTGTGTTTTTTTTAAATTTTTTATTTTTCGAAACATCTTAACTTTAGTATACTATACTTATTGAACCATGTGCATGCTCATAATGAATTTTACAAAAGATCTTTATATGTATATAATTCTTACACAATAATTTAACATCCAACAAATGCAGAATATAAGCTTGGATTAATAAAAAGTTTTTGAAAGTGAAGCCAAAATTACCTTTAAATATGTACAAAAAGACGACGTTATCATATATATTATGCAACAGTTTAAACTTCAAGTTTAAACTTAAATTTATGATATTTTAATAAAGTTTGAGAATTATGTATTATATACTTGATAATAAGTATTATTATTATTTTATATTTATACTTATTTAATTATCTAAAATCAAAATAAAAAAAAAACATTTTTGCAAAACCATTTTTCTAGGATTTAATAATGAAATTAAATTTTTTTTTTCTTTTAATTAATAAAATACAATAATAAAATAAAAAATAATGATAATTAAATGAGTAATGATTCAATATTTTGTTTTTTGAATTATTTTAATTTATTGACTTTTAATTTATTTTGATTTGTTTTGTTTATTATATTTTGTATAATATTTTTTATATAGATTTTGACAAAAGAGCTGCTGTTTCCTGGCAGCTTTACAATTATGCATGAGTTGACTGTTATACTGCACAAGAGAAAGACAATGAAAAAGAGGGTAAGTTAGCATTCATTAAAAATACAACCGGCTAGTTTCCTTAACCCCTCTTTGCCTCTCTATTTTTTTCACTGAAAAATATATATATAGCTACATCTTGAGACCCTCTAATAATATATTTTTGTCCTATGTAAAAAAAAAATAATTAGTTTTACTATAAAAAAAGAATTATTTTTACTATTTTTTCTGGTACTCGGGGACGTTTTCGAAAAAATAATAACATGTACTATGCACATAGTAAAATTTTATCTAGTATAGTTTACAATGTTCCAATTAAATACGATGTATCTTGTTAATTATGTTGCATAGTCAAGTCTAGCTTCGTTGAATCTACTATATTGCATGAGATTCACGATGTTCAATAGTACATTTATTATATTCTATTTGCATTTTCGATAAAAACAGAATTATTTGTATTTAAAAAATAACTTTAAATTATTTATAATAATTATTATTATGTTTATACATGTTTTTCAACTTGGCTATTTCTTGACCTAATCATTATTTCTGGTTGAACTCCGATGTTTAAAATTGCCATTCAGGTATAAAACAGTAGAAGAAATCGAAAATGTCTATATATATTTATTCTCTTTTATTCCCTTCTTCTTTCATGAGCATAAGTGAAACTAACTACAGACCTAATAATTTTACCATTTTTGTATATAGTAACACCTACGAGTTGCATAGCACATTTTAAAGGTTCCATAGTACGGTTATTTTTAAATGTACCCTCACGGTCATAGTGAATTTAAACACACAACATAGTACAAAATAACAAGTTTATGGTTGTTCGTATCATTGGTATAGTGAAGACTATCTATTGAACAAGTAAGTCTACTAAAACCATAATAAAAACCAGTTTTACCTCAGCAGGTACTTTTTACTATATTACTATCGTAATTTAAATGCATCGTAAAAAATTATAAAAATAATATGTTGAACATATTTTAAAACGTCCCTCAGTACTATAGTAACATAGTAAAACTAATTATTTTTTTTTTACAGTGTATGTATGTATATAAAATTTCAGTCACTATGTATATACATAAAAAGCAAAATTTATATATTTTTTTTTGCACCCTCTCTTAAGGTCCTGAAAGAGCAACTAAGCAACTCTGAGAAATAATAAATTAAATCCTGCTACTTATCAACAAAAAATAAAGCCAATAATAAAAAATTTACAGAAAAAAAAAATTAAAAAATTAGTTACACAGGCTATATACAAAAATAACAAAAAAAAAAAAAAACAATTAAGCTAAATGAATATTAATGTGTTTAATCTTGGTACAATATATAAATTAAAAAATAAAAAAATAAAAACAATTATTTAAAAGCCAGATGTTTATAAATTAAAGACCCTGAATAATAATAAAATTTAAAAAAAAATGACTCATACAATTTCAAAGGGTATGACAGTATCACTTGATGATCTCGCGTGTATAAAAACAATAAATTACATTCAGATATATATATTGTTGTTGTTTTTATTTTGTTTCATTTTCAATTTATTTATTTTTGATATAATCAAAGATTAAAGACAATATTGAACGTGTGTAAATTTTGTCACCAAGACAAGTCTCAGTTGTTTTATTTTATATTATTATTTTATTGTTTTTAATAAAAAAAAAAAAAAAAATGTTATTGTGTTTGTATACAGGATGTTGTACTTGAGTGTACAGTATGTTGAATATGTTTATGTACATTTAGAGAGGGAGAGAGAGGAAAATATGTAGAAGAGAGATAAAATAACAAGGGGGTAAAATGATTGGGGGGTTGCTCTTAAGGACAGTTTGTTTTTGACCCCTTGGAAACAAGCCAAATAGAAATTGGCTATTGACCAAACCAATGCCTTGCTGAATTACTATTACCAATAGTTGCAGTGTACCACGTGTACCTTGGTTGGCCTTGTTACGCGTCGTGTATTTCATTATATGTGTCATTGTTTGTTATGAGATTCTCACCAGTCGAGATCATCCGGTATGTCTAATGTCCTTAATGAAAAAGTTTCGACAAGTTGTCAAAAGAAACCGACTTTATTATATTTCCTTTTTTTCAAATTGAGACAATTTAAATTACCAGTCGTTTATGTCATTGCTATATTTATATCAACGTTTCTTTCTTATGGAGTATTTTTTTTTTTCACTCTATATACTTGTTATCAAATTTTAATAGCAGTTAATTTAATTATAGGTTGAGATAAATTGATTTATTAAATTATATAGATTTTATTTTTAATTTGATTATAAAATTATGGGATAAAATTTATTATTTTTAATTTTAAGTGTTTTTTTTATTGATAAAAAAATTGAAAAGGATTTAATGGAAATTTTGTTTGAACTTTGAATGGCCAGAGACAGGGTTAATTACAAGTTTGGTTTTTATTTAAAAATTTGGTGTTTAATTTAAAAAAAATATATATTTATTGAATTGTAGTATTTAAAAATAATATTTTAAATATATATATTTTTCAAGTTTTAAATATTATAACACTGTCGGATGAATATAAAACTAAAAATTTAAAATTTTATTTCAGTGATTTTTATCTCACCAAGGGTTAACTGAAACTAGCAATTTAATTTGTCTGACAAAAACAGGTTTTTTCTACTTGAAAACTAGAGAAATTATTTTAATAAATAGAAAAAAAAAAAAAAACAATATATTGGTATTTTTTCCAAGAATATAAATATTAATATAAAAAAAAAGAAAAAAAAATAGCTAGATAATGTGTTATAAATTTCGAATTACTTGAAATAATTTTCTCACTTTTGAGATTAACAAATAAGATGATTTGAGGTTTGTGAGTATCAACTATCAAGTGGCCCATCATCACCACCACCTAAATTCATGTTTTTATATTGTAAAAAAAAAGAAAAAAAAGGATAATTTTTTTTTATTATTTTGAGTGTTAAAAGAAACACGTCACAAGCGAGATAAACCCAGCTCTCAAACTGGCCAATTTGATTCTAGTAATTCGGCAAGGTCGTCCAGTTGGGAGCATCATCGTGTCGAGTAAAATTATATGACGTGAGAGTGAAAATTGCGGGTAAATATTGCCACAGGCATTTTATACTATGGGTTTTTGTATACAGCAGTGATGATGGCCAAGAGCAATTCTTTCAAAATTGAAAGAGAGTAGATTTCACATTTTATTTATTTATTTTTTCAAATAGTCGTTTCTCTCTCGATAAATCGATTGAGCTAGTACCTATCTATTCTATATATATCGTTGCAATCAAATCGATTTTTGACCAAAGCAAAAGCCAATGGCTCTTTCAAAAGATACTTTTCAAGAGAAAATTGAGTAGTGCGGTGAAGAAATAAGAGCCTTGAAACAATCTTCACTCTTGGAAATGATTTTTTTTTATTTTTATAGATTGACTCTTGAATTGCCGTTTATGATGATAAAACCGGAAGAAAAGTGAACAAGTGCTGTATTACGAGAAAAGAAAAATAAAAAAGGTGATAGTGGGTAGAGGACGAATTTCCTCGGTGGCAAGTACTCGGATAGGGCATCCCTTTGTATATTCGAAGGATTTCCGCTAATGAAATAATTAAAATTACAAAGCTCCCCCACCCGAGTGGAAATCTGTTCAAGCTAGCTTGATTTGCTCCCAATCTTGATCAATACTTGATCAAGGTTGCCTTAACTCAGGAAACCTGATCAAGTTTTGATCAAGATTTGATCAATGCGATTAGGATAATGCTCAAGATAGGATCGAAAATTTAACTCGTTGTGATAAGTTTGATCAAAATTGATCAAAAGAAACTTTAACTTTCTTGACTAAGGCCGTCTTGATCAAGATAGGATCAAAACTAACTTGTCCGTGATAGTTCTTGATCAAACTTGATCAAAACTTTAACTCTTGGTAAAGGTTTGATCAAGATAGGATCAAGAAAACTTTAACTTGTCATGATACGGTTGATCCAAACTTGATCAAGAAAATTTAACTTTTTATTTGACTAAGGCCGATTTGATCAAGATAGGATCAAGCTTTAACTTGTCTGTGATACGGTAAACTTGATCAAGAAAATTTAAAATTTCTTGACTAAGGCAGTAATGTCAAGAAAATTAACTTACGTGGTGAACGGCCGTCTTGATCAAACATAAAGCTTTGTTCTTTATGACTAAGGCCGGCAGTCAAGATAGGATCAAAAAATTTAACAGTATTGACACGGCCGTTTGTCAAACGATAAGAAAATTTAACTTCCGTGATACGGCCGTCTTGATCAAATTGATCAGAAAACTTTAACTCTTCTTGACTAAGGCCGATCAAGATTGGATCAAGAAAACTTTAACTTGTCTGTAATATCTTGATCAAACTTGATCAAGAATGATCAATAAATATTTATCTCGTTATTGTTCTTTTTAAATATTTCTTGATCAAGATAGGATCAAGAAAACATTAACTTTTAATTTATTATATATTATGTTCATTATTACGATTTTTTAAATATTGATAAAAGTTTTTACTGAGAAAAAACGAAACGTCAACTAATAATGTCTCAAACTGGTCAAATATATAAGCTTCAAAAATCACACGGTACATCGTTTCCGTGGTCGAGCGGTCTAAGCGTATTACTACGTCATTTATACTTCGTCGGTTCGTTCGGTTACCGTGTATTAGAAAAACAAAAAAACTTCTGTCGATAATTATTTATTTACTCTTTCTATGACATCACACTTCGATAAATAATAAAAAATTAATAATTTGTAAATGATTTTTCGACATTTCGATCAAGCTTTGATGAAATATCTTGTGATCAAGTTTTGATCAAGTATCTTGATCAAATCTTTATCAAATCTTGACAAAAATCTTGATCAAAAATCTTGATAAATCTTGATCAAAGACGTAACGCTAAACGTGATCAAGATTTGATCAAGATACTTGATCAAGTTTAGTCAAAATATGATCAAATATTGATGTTTAGCTGTACGTTCTTGATCAAGATTTGATCAAGCATCTTGATCAAGAATGGATTTGAAATCAATGTTGCCTGATCAAGTCTTGATCAAGACTTGATCTCAATTTCCACTCGGGCAGCAGCATCCGGCTTTACGCCCAGGCGTATTTTTCGTTTATTTTTTACCCCGGTTTAAAAATGTTCTCTTTTTTTTTTTTACCTTTTCTTCACTGTCTATTTTTTTTTTTTTTATATCTCCTTTAGTGTTCATGTTTTTTTCATATTTTTCACACTGTGATGGAAAAGCTAAAAAAAAATAATAAAAATACAATTTAAAGTACGACATTTTTCATTTACCTTTTTTTTAAATTTAAACAAATTATATTTGAAAATTCATTAGATGTATATTTACGCGAATTTTTAATAAACAAATTGACTTTATTTGTTAATTAATTTTAGATATAAATTAAGCCTCAAGCATTATTTTCATTTTGTCAATAAAAAATAAGTCAATATTGAATTTAATAAAATAATGTATTGTTAAAATTTTACATTGATATTGATCCGTTAAAGTAGGTTATTCAAAAAAATAAAAAATAATGAGAAAAAATTTGTAGAAAAGTTATGTATGAATTTGGTTTTTAAAAAAAAGTTATATGAATTTTTTTATTTTTAAATAATTATTTCTTTTTTATTTTGGCGTGTTTTTGTTCTCCATCACACATGCACTAGAAGCATCGAAGGGTCGTGACAAAAGAGTCAGTGCTCTCGAGAGAGTTGAGGACACGGTCCCTAGAACTCCAGAAATCCCCCTGGCGCTATAATATACATTTTTTTTTATTTTTTCAACATTTTATTTTCATTTTGGTGTTTTCATTCGTTCTTTTTTTTTTCGCAATTTTATTTCTTTTTTCGGTTTTTTGTATGTTCACTAGTGTGTCGGTGGTGGATACCTATATGAGTATATTTGAAAAAAAAATATAAATAAATAAAGGCAGCGTGCTGTGCTCCTTGTTGCGTGATGTAAATGCGTTAAAGTATCAGCACACCAAACACGCTTATTTAGTGAATACGAAAAAAATATTAAAAATATTAAAAATATTGAGGCAAACATGAGAACTGTTTAAATGATGATGGGCAATGGGTGACGCCTAACGCACCTCGTTAAAAATTTTACGATTCATCTTCTCTTTACGTCTCATTTCCCTTCTTCAGTCTTGTCAATTTTTTTTTTTTTTTATTTTTAATATCATTTTTTCTTGTTTTTTTTTTTAAATGATTTTTTATGATTTTTAAATTCTCACTTGTATCTATATACAAAGTTGCCGCTACACCTATATTAAAACTCTAATTTTTTTTTTTTTTTTTCTTTTTACCAAAGCAGATTTTTTACTCAACACTTTTTTTTTTCTGTCGAATTACCCTTGAAGCTTTTTTTTTTTTTTTTCGTAACTTACTGTGTTTATCATTTGTTGATTCTTTGGTTGCTATTTTAACAAATGCCTCTGGCAAACAAACACAAATTTTTTTTATTTCATTTTTTTTTTTTTTTTTCTTGTTAACATTTCAAGATTTTTACTAAACGTTATGTTGGTTGTTAGTTTTTGGTTAACGCCCCATAATATTCTGATTTAACCCGTTGGGAATTTGTGTTTTTTTTTTTTCATTTCGACAATCGGAATATATATTATTATTTTGTCAACGTTTATTTCATTTTTTTTTTTCAATAAAATATATTATTTCAATTTTTATAATAAATACGAGGACATTGCGGAGAAATCGTACTCTATGATTTATATTTTTTTTCCATTAAAAAAAAAAAGGAAGGCAATGGCTATATCGAAAGTAAAATAAACATTATTTCATTATTTTGATAGCATTTTTTCTTTTTTCGCTAGTTACTTTATAAAAAATATTTTTGTTCTATAAAAAGCATTCGTTCAATTTTAATTATAAACACTGTAAAGATATCATAATAAAATGTAAAAAAAAAATATATTATTATCATTATAATAATATTCAATTATTGTAATAAAATTAGCAAATTTATCAATTACTATTTAGTGAATTTATAAGTGTCAATTTGATAATTTAAAAATCTATTAATTTATTAATAATTTTGTTTAATTAATAGCTTGAATAATTAAATCCTTTTAATTTTTTTCAAATTTTAATATTAATAATAAATACTAGTACTCAAACACTCCAAAGAATTATCGGAAAAAAATCAATTAAAAATACTTTATTTAACTAAAAAAACTAAGACTTTGAAAATTATTTTAACCTTTTTCTTTTTGCTCTCAAAAAATATTTCTTTTATAAAATTTATTCTCTCGATTTTAATAATAAATAGTAACACAAAAAAAGTGAAAAAAATTTACAAGAAAATCATTAAAAAAAAAAAAACAATAGAAGATTTCAAAATTAATTTTAAAAAATTTCATTTATTTTATTAATTTCAATCAATTATTTTTTCGCTGATGTACTTTTACAAAAAACATGTTTAAAAACAATTATTTCAATAAAAAAATAAACTGTATCAAAACCGAGTATTTTTTTTTTTCAATTGCCAAAAAGTAGAAATTATTTTTTGATAAATTAATGATGGATAATTGAAGACTAAGGTGATTTGTTTGCATAATGAATCAAGCCAGGGAGTTTCATAGAATACACATATAGAAAATTCAATCTCTCGATATTCCCCTTGATAAAGTATATAGATGAACACATCATACGTAACCAGTCGTCTGTTATGATAAAGTCTCGATGAGCCTTGTCAAGTATTATGAAAAAAAAAAATATATCCGAACACTTTTGATACATCCAAACAATCCAGTCAACGTGATAATGAATAAAAAAAAAAAAAAAACTCAAAATCTCAACGATTCTTCATACTGGCGTAGTGGGGCCTGTCTTTGTCTTTTTTTTTTTCTTTTTTTTTATAATTCAATTTAATTTTCTATATTTTTTTTTCTCGTTCATTCGTCTACTGTTTGATTCACGCTCTTGGATAATCGAGCTGCTCTCTCTCGGGGACTGAATTCATCGAGATTCCAACATCGATTTTTTTTTTTTTACTTTTATTTTAAATTATCTATCTTTGTTATTTTCTTATCCTTTATCCTCCTTTATCTTGTTTTTATCTAGACCTATCTCGTAACGATCAGCGTTGTCACGATTATGTCGCCTGAGGATTTTCACGTCTTGCACAATCAGTGTTTTGTTCGAAAAAAAATATTTTTTTCCATCTTAAAATTTCCAACAGTCATTAACTTTTTTCCTTGCCATTTTAATTACACGTGATATATTTTTTTTCTCCAAATATATATCTTTTTTGTTTTCATAATTAATGATTTTAAAATAGAACAATAAAAATAATGAATAGAATGTAAATTTGCCCTGATGAGGGCAAAGTTAAAAAATAATTTATCTATTTTTTTTTTTCTGCCTTATTTAGCAGAAAAGGTCTCGAAGTTTATTAATGTATTCAAACCGGTGTGTTGTATACAGTTATATATAAAAAGAATATCGACAAAAAGAGCGACATTTTTATTCTCGATTTTTTTTTTTTATTATTTTTGTATATATTTTGCCGATGGGTTACTGATATATACCTGGAGAGTCCCTTCATCGAAATTCCATATTTTTTTTTATTTCGTTATTATTTTTATTTTTGTTAGGACTGATCTTATTCCTTTCACGACTTAACGAGGTACTTCCTATATCACTCTCGCGTCTCATTATTATAATCATTTTTTTTTTACTCAAAAAATTTCACTTGATACCGCATATTATTTATCCATCGGCTGGTTTTTTCAACTGCCGAAATAAAAAAAAAAAAAAAAAAAACATTTTTTATATTTCCACGCCTTATTATAATATATTTTCCAAACGATTGAAGATCCAAGGTGACGATGATGATGATGACGAGAGTGGCATGTCAACTGGATCATCAAAATGCTCTATCAATTTGTGAATGTTGTGAAAAAAAAATGAATAAATATATCGAACCAATTGATTGACAAACTGGATGATATCATGATGGAGATATTCAAGAATATCTGAACTCGGTTATAAAATATATTATATATAAATTATGTATTGGATGTGGTGGCGCAATCTGTCGGTATTTGTGATGTGTTGTTGAATGAGGCATTCGGTGACTTAATAATATATATAATAGCTTCCAGCATCATCCTCGTCAAAAATATTAAAAGTTCATTAGACCGAGATAAAAATATGGGTATTTAAATTCAAAGTATTGATACCCAAAGAGTTTAATCATTTTGACAAGTTGACACAAATTGAACGACACTTAATAAACGTTTTTAAATATTTTATAAATAAATTTTTATTATTTTTTAACTTTTAAAAACATTTATAATATTTTTAAATTTATTTTGTGATTTATTGTAAATTGTTATTTTACTTGAGTAGATGATCATTTTATAAATTAACATATTAATCAAGATAATAAATGAGAAAATTTTTTAAATATTTTTTTATTTTAACTATTGGATATTTAAAAAACTTTAATATTTTAGTGATAAAAATTTTTCTTTTTTGAACATTATAAAATAAATGATAAGAAAAATTATTTTTTAAATGAAAAATATTTCAATTATAATATTTTAAATGTACAAGTTTGTAATGAAAAAAAAAAAAAAAAAAATTGTCAATAGAATTTTTATAAACTTTTGACATTTACTTGTATATATTTTTAATTTAATTTTTTTTTTAATTAATTTAACAAGTGTTTTATAAATCAATAAAATAATCATGTAAAAATTATCATTAAAAATTCGATCCGATAAAAACATAATATCTTCTTCAAATGAAAAAAAAAAAATTCAATTAATATTTTAATTATAATTAGACTTGTAAAAATCGAATGAAATTTTTATAAATTATCTTTTGACATTATTGTATCCCAGATTTGGTTTATTTAAAAAAAAAAATAATTTATAATGAGTAGCTGCCGATTTATTAAATTAATATGATGATTAATATTTCAAATATTATGAATATCAAAAGCATGAATTTAAAAAAAATAAATTTGATGATAAATGTATATATCTACATTAACGAAGAGAAGTGTTTGAGTGTATGGTCATGTGGGCTGGACCAAAGTTTGTTGGCACTTTTATATATATATTTATAAAAAGAGTCAATGGATTAATCAAGCACCGTCAACCAATTTACTGTCGACTTTGGTTTCACTTATGTTCATAAGCCGCCACTATGATGAAAAATTAATATTTTTATTATTTTTTCTACTTTATTCATTAATTAATCCTTTGAGAATCTACTTTTTATAAATTTTATTATACACAGTCGGGTAGAAAAAAAAATATAAAATAATAAAAATACAGATAATTATACTTTGTTGAATACAAATGATGTTTTACATCTCGTTTATGAGCTACATAAAAAATAATAATAAAATAAACAAATTAAAATAATATAATCCTCAAGTGAATAACAACAAAAAAATATATATATATTTTTTTCAATGAAAAATATTAAGGACAATTTAAAAAAAGCTTATTTTGAAAATTAAAAATAATAATAAATGAGATAATGAATTTATTTTTTGTTTTTCAAATTTTTTAATTTTTTATGATTGACAAAGTCCAAAAGTTAAATATAAAATTTTAAAAAAAAAAATGTAATAATAATAATTCCCGTATAGAGTAGATAGAAATAAATTTTTTTTTTTTTTTTTTTTTTAATAAAAACCATTTCTATTAATATTTTAAATTCAACCAGCTTATAATTGTAAAAAAAAAATGAAAAAAAAATTGAAATATTATGACACCTATATGTTTCTTTGTTTGTTGAAATAAAAATAAAAATAAATGAGATAAAAATTTATTCTATATTTTATTTTTCAGTAATATATGATATGTATTTTTTTTTTATGTAATTTTGATGATGGGTGACACATTGGACAAGGCTCAACGCGCCTTTATGCGTGCAGCTGTGCGCGCGAAAATTTTTCGTATGCAAAAAAAAATAAAAAAAACATACGGGGGTTGTCTCTTTATCCCTTGTAGCGTACTATACATTAACCCACCCACCTCGGTGTTATCAATATATATATATCTCGTAAAAACATAACATAAACTTGCGCCCCCTTAAAATACAAAAAAAAAAAAAAATACAAAAAATATATAAACCAACACATTTTCATGGTTTTCCTATGTATATACACTATATATATTGCACAGTGCATTTGTCGTCGTCGTCGTCATCGTTTCTCTTTTATTTATTTTTCCCCTTTTTATAAATCCCACACCAATATTATATGCGTTATATTATTCTCTCACTCGAATTCGAAATATGCAATTAGTCGTGTCCCAGCTTTTTACCCACAATTTATTGGTTAATGGCTAATTAATGATCCTATACAACTTCAGTTCCATTCGATTTATAACATACGATTTAAAATACACATTTTATCATTTAATGCAATATCATTTATTATTATATATCGATTGTATATTTTTAAATTATCATTGATATTATTTTATATTAATTTTTAATTTACTTTATTATCTTTTTAAATTTTTAATTCAATGTTTATCTTTTTATGTATGAAAAACATGTTTAAAGGATTAAAAAAAAATACATTCATAAAAGCTCGATAAAAGCTCCTTTTTTTAATATTTATTATTCGTTGTTTAAATAACAAATAAAAATTAAAGTAAAAATTAAAGTAAATGTGTAAATATAATAAAAAATATTTTCACTTATTTTTATTGTTTTTAAATTTTAATTTTTTTAGCTAAATAATTTGCCATAAAAATTTTAAAGATATATTTTTTTATTATTCAAGAATGATATTTATAGAATACTCATATTTTTTTTTTTAAATCTAATTTGCCAATGTATCTTATATCTATCATATAAATTTTTGCTTTTAAAATATCAAGTGCATTAGTACGTTGTATATTTCGATAATATTATAGTAGTAGACAGTATGACCTGACGATGAAAATAAAAATATAAATAGTAATTTTATTTATTTTACAGAGAAAGCCATAAAGATTTATATTCATATATATATAGTTGGTTATGGTACGTGAGTTGTTTTTGCGCGTGCTTAGTCTACATGTGAAATATATAAGGGACACAAGTCAGGATACACTGACTCGTACCCTCAAGGGAATACCACAAAAATAGGGGGGTTGTTTTTATATACGTTAATGAAAATATACGTGGCATGCTCCCTTCTAACACACACATCAACACACAAATACACTTTGCCGCATACACGAGTCTGATTCATAATACGTGTAAATATTATTTTTATATATATGTGCAGTATATAATGTAAGACTGTTTTTATTTTTTTCTTTTAGCTCTATATGAAATTTTGTAACCCCGCCTTCATTTACACCTATTTTACCTCCCCTTTTATTACTGCAAAATAGATGCATTCATTCTGTTGATGGCACTATTCTGTACCAGGTCTAAATAAAGTCAGCAGGGGTCGAACCCCCTTGTCATATGATGATGATGATGCATCCCCCTATTTTTTTTTTTTTTTTTCTTTCATTCTTTTCTTTTTTAATTTCTGTATGAGCCATCATTCTACTTGACTCATTCAGAATCAAATATTATTATCTAAATGTCTTACTCACTTAATATAATATTTCAAATGAAAATAAAATTATTGTCCCTTATTTTATACAATCCATTATAATTTATTATCATGATTAATTAATTTATATATTTTTTTTTTTTCCATTGTAAAGAAAAATAAAAGGATTTTTTTTTTTTTTCATAAATTTTATATTTATAAATTTCACAATAATAGATGTATGAAATATTAAATTTTGTAATTAAGGTATATACAAAAAGTCATGAAAAAATTCATATATAAAATTCATTTAACAAACACATTGACAAATTAAATTTTGATAGTATTATTGATTGAATGAAATGTTATTATTGCCACTCGAGTTTGTGTGTCAAATAAAATTTTAGGTGATGAGTGTATATTTAAAAAAAAAAAAAAAAATAAAAGCTAAAGACAAATGAGATTATAGATTTTGATTATTAGAGAGAATGGTCAGCTGGCACAGTGATTGGTATGTGCCGAGTTTACAACTACTGTATGGTGGCCCAGTGGTGGTGCGAACGATCAACCTTATAATAAGGGTGGGGGATGCCAGCGTCCCGACGCTGCTCGGGACCGCAGTGAACTAGGCGCCACCGCGCGCCAGTATCGAACCCGCGATCGTCGCGAGCATACGTGTGCTATATTCCTCCTCGGCCTCAACAATAATAAAAAAAAAAATAAATAAATAAAAAAGATTAATAAATTTATAATTAAAAAAAAAAATTAAATAATAAAATTATTTAATTTATATATTAAACTGCTTTACTGAATTTTCATTGTGTAAAATTTTTTTTTTTATTTTCATTTTCAACAATAATTAACCGGTACACTTGTTTGTGCAAATTAATAAATTTTTATAAATGTGAGTGCTTAATTGTGTGTGTGTTTGTGTGTGTAATTAAAAAAATAAAATTATTATTTTTTATTTAATTAAAATATTATAAATTTAAATTTAATTGTTATGATAATATTAATTTTAAATACAGTTAAATATAAAATTTCATTGGAATTTAACTGGGATTCAAAGTTAACGTATTTAATACCACAAGGAAACATTGACATGGTAAAGTTTTAAATGAAAAAAAAAAAATTTTTTTTTTTTTCTTTTTTATTACGATACGACAGTCGTGAGAGTTTTGTGAGTTTTGAGAGTCTGAAAATTTTATAGTGAATATATGACTGCTGTGTATGAAAAAATGAAAAAATAAAAATAAAAAAAAATTATAATTTAAATTAATGTGGTGGAAGTAATTTTAGTATTTTTTTTTTTATTAATTTTATCAAGTTTTTTCATGGTTTTAATAAATAATTATTCATATCGTTTGTGATTATTTTATAGGGCAGTTATTTTACAACTTGAATCGATAAACTGTGTCTATATTTAATTATTAATTATTATGATGGATTTTTTTTATACTACCCTAAGGTCGCATTCGACTGGTTAACGAGTGATTGACAGTATTTAAAGTTATAACGTCAAAGCCACTGAACATACACCCCAACTTTATATATATATATTCTTTTTATTTATTTATTTTTTCTTTTAATATTTTTTTTTCACCTTGCAAATCAATCGCGTGTGTGACTCTTGGTGTATCCATGGCCATATGAGATTTTTCATCACGCCACAACTAAAAAATCCACCTTTATTTTTTCACCCTCACTTTGTCCTTGCCCCGACAAATCGTCCAATTTTCTACGTGACATTGTTGCGACCATGTCAAATAACTTACTCCAACAATTGTCAACGTAAAAAAAAAATATAAAAAATAAATACTTAAACTATTTGTCTTTTTTTAAAAAAATACATTTACAAAGTAATAATAATAATAGCTGATATGAAAAAAAAAATTATAAAATAAAATTTAATTATCATAGAATGTGTACTATTTTATTTTTATTCCAAGTCAACTTTTAGCTTTTTATTTTATTTTTTTTTCATCCATACTTTTATATACAATTTTCGTTTTTTTTTTTTTGAACAATTCTTCTTTTATTTACTCGATTTTTTTAGCAATTATCGTGAACGTACCGAGTTCACTTGCGGTGGTCAATTAGATGTAGCTTTTTTTTTTAGCATTTAGCATATTAGCAGTTCGTGAATATGGATCTTTTGAGTGTGTGTGTGTATGGTTGGATAACTATGTATGTTAGCCGCAGGCAAAGTTTCTATCTGATGCAAAAAGCACCAATGCTAAAACGACCCATCGAACGTTATCATCTCTTTTACTAACATCGGTTTAAAAAAGCACTCGGCAAAGTCACATTAGCGTTGAATAGCCACAGCCATATGAGTAGCACCTCGTTTTAATTTCGATGTATAAAAACTTTATTCATTTTTTAAATTCTCTTTGAAAATTTTCATTCAATAAAATGGTTTTTTTATAAATTAAATTTAATGATTTTAAAAATTTTTTAAATAGTATCAAGTTACAATAATTTTATAATGAGATTGTCATTAATTTTAAAAAATATAAATAATAAAATATTTAAAATGATAATTTATGAAATATAATATTTCATGAAAAAAACTGACAACGTTATTTTTTCCAAAAGAAAAACAAAATGGTCTATTTTTTTTTTGCTTTTACAACGAGATTATATTTCATTTTTTTTTTTTAAATTTTTCACACTCAATATTATTGAGTAACTATATATAATTTATTATAACAAGTAAAATGAAAATTGAGTACTCCAAGTTATGGCAGGATAATAAATATGATAACACAAAAAAAAATGAGTAAAATTTTCATTCTATATTTTTGCTCAGCCTTAAAATTTATACATCGATCATTTTTCTTTACCAGTAGAATAGAAAACTACCCTTCACCCTTATCCATTTGCCTTTTTTTTTTTTTTATTTACAATATCACACTGCCTGGTTAAACGATGAAGGCAGCAGTCGCCACGAAAGTACATACACTCTCTCTATGCATCTACACTTATACAAAAAAAAAAAAATATATATAACACGCTTTTCAAAGGAAAAAAATATTTTTTTTTGAATATATACGTGTTCCAAGTTCATCAATCATTACCGATAAACCTCTGTGATATAAAAATAAAAATAAAAAAAAATAAAAACATACACCCCGAGAAATTGAATAAATAAAAATAAAAAAATAAAAAAACAACTATATCAATGACTGAAATATAGATGGAAAAAATAAAAAAATAATAGATTTTTATTTTTATTAAGGTCGTCTATAAAACTATCCATATAAAAATAAAAAAAAATACATAATTAAAAAAATCACGAAAATTATATTTTCAAAATATTTAGAATTTTATTTTTTTACTATTCATGAATAAATTTTTTATAATATTATAAAAATCGTGTAGGTTTGATCGACTTATAAATTTAACTCAAGTGGCTTTATATTCCATTGATTTGGTTGACATATAATGCTGATAAAAAAATCCTCAGCCTTATTTTTATTATTTTATTTTATATACACACAAACAGCAGACAGCACACGCGATTCAATATATTTTCGTTTCAAGAATTTTTCATGAGAAATCGTTAAGGGTCTATTCAACCATCGAATATCAAGCCAACAAAAAAATAGTAATAATAATAATAATATAAATAAATATAATAATAAAAAGACTGTTTTGAGAGAAATAAAATGAATAAGAAAAGAGAAAAAAAAAAAAATTTCAAATGAAAAAGTTGTATGTTCTGTGCTGGGCACGTGCAAGAGCCAAACTTTTCTGTGCTCATCATCGTTTTGAACGTCTCTTCAACGAGCAAAAAAAAAAAAGATTTTATTTTTTTCGACTTTTGTCGTTGCTTCCACACCATATGCTCATATATCTATACATACTTAACACATATTTACGAACTGAAAAATTTTCAAACATGTTGAAATCTCAAAAGCCACAGACTAAAAGTGAGTCAAAACTTTTCGCCTAGATATCAGCAATTCGTTTATCTTACGAAGACAAATTTTTTTTTTTTTTTTTATAAAAGAAATTTATACGTTTTTCTTTAGTTGGAAAACTTAAGTGTGTGTGTCTTTATCTAAAATGCCAGGGGCTAAAAGTGCATGCATGCATTGTACGAGTATAAAAAAGCTTCTGATTTTTTTTTTTTTTTTTATATGAATACTCTCAAAACTCACATATTAAAATTGTTATAAAAAAAAAAATTTATATATTAATTTATAATATTAATTACGTTAAACATATTATTATTAATTTCAAGGGCAACGTGGGAACTATCAAGCGGTTAATCCAGTGCTGAAAAAAAAAAAAGAAAAAAAAAAAAATGGATCAATCGAGTATACGTGATGATGATAAATTACAAGTGTTATTGTGTTAATTTTAAATTGGATTATTATCAAAGACAGTGAGCCTTGAAATATATACATGAAAATAAGAAAGGAAAAAAAAAAATTAAAATATTAAATTAACGAGGAATTGAATGATCCAAGTGACCGCGAAGGACTAGTGAAATTCAAGTAGGCTCTTAGAGAACCAGTGACTCGTTGGCAAGTGCAAATAAATAATAAATAAATATAAAGTGTACTGAAACGGAAAAAAAAAATAAAAAGCCAAGTGAACAAGCTAACGAAACCAATTAATTAAAATAAAAAAAATTGATAATAAATATTTTAAAAATGAAGCATCATCCAGCAGTGACAGTCTTTATTGTTCTCCTTGGCAGTGTACGAGCTCAAGGTCAGTCATTTTTTGTTGATGATTACAAATTGTAGAAAATTTATTTTTACTTTTAATTTGTTGTTAAATGAATGTATATAATTTAGTGTGACAATTAATTAATATCACGTTAATAATAATTATTGGTACAGATATTAGAGACATACCAATGAAATTGCAATTCTCATGAAACACACGTGAGGATTACCAGAGTAAATCTCTCGTATAACACGTTAGATTTGCTGGGCCATGAATTGACATTAAATCGTCTCAATCTCTCGAGACAGATACCATCATGTGTTTGTGTCGTATGTGTCGTATGAGCTTTGCGTATATATATAACATCTTTGTGCAATCACAAAATATATATATGTTGGATGGATGTATGGGGTAAAGATTGCTTGACTGATATGGAACATATACACGCGCCCAACTGTCCCATGGGCACTCAACCGTCACTGACCAATTACGCTCTGTCGAGTCAAGCCCTTATTGTCCTTTTGTAATAAACGATATTTTTCCAATTTAATAATAGATATTATTTTCGAGAAAAAAAAAGTAGGTATTATTTGGAAAAAATTATTGATTGCTTTATGTGGCTGGTATTTAAATCATTAGAAATTGACTCGAAAATTTATAAAGAAATTTTTAGAATTTTAGGATTGGACTATATTTTTTTTTTATGAATGAATTATGAAATATTTAATATTGATGCTTTAATATTTAAACAACTCAGAAATATGATTATCGTATTGATTAAAAATTTAAATGAAATTATTTTTATTTTTTTTTCGAGGTTTTATATTTTGACTAATTTTGGAATTCTTTTTCGGGTCATGGTTGTTGAAAAAAAATTTTTAAAGGGAAATTTTGAGTTTTTATTGTTTTAATATTTAAACAATACCTAAATATAATTACTGTGAAATTTACAAAATTTAATTTCAATTATTTTCAATTTTAAATTTATTATCAAGAAAAATTTTCTTTTTTTATAATTCGCTAAAATAGTAATTTATGAAAATTAATAAGTAAAATAAAAAAAGATATTACGCATTAGTTGAGTTTAAAATTTATCAAAAATAAATTATTTTTTAATTTTTTTAAATTTAATTTTAAACTTTATAAATTTTATTTTAAAAATCTTATATTTTTTTTTTTTTCAGTCATTTAATTTTTTTTCTCTAACATTATAAAATTTAAAAATTATATAAATTTAATTTTTTATTTATTTTCCATAGCTGCATGCAAATAGTTGACTAATTATTATTATAAATTAATACGTCATCTCGTTGGAGGTAAATAAGTGTAAACGTCATTTAAAAAACTTTTTGACTCAACATTTTTAAATATATAATTTTCTTGCTCCAAATAAATTAAATACACGCTCGTATATACATTTTCTTCAATAAAAAAAAACGACTGAAAATAATTTTTAACTTCATAAAGTATATTCCCCAAAAAAAAAAAAAAAAAAAAGTACATAAATTTTTTGTATACCCAAGTAGATTTGACATGGAGTATAATTTAATTTTTTTGGCCAAAATAAAAATCAAATACAATGATAAAGTCTCTAAAAAGTAAATAAAAAATAAATAAATATTATCAAAAGAAAAATGGGATTGATAAGTAGAAAGAAAGTGGTTTTTTTTTGTTTTTTTTTTTTGCAAAACATCTAACCTGGGGTGTACGTGGCCTCTTGAAAGCTTAACGCGTGTGTGCACTCACTTGTACTGTAGTCTCTCTTCAATGATATATCCTACCATCTGAGTGCACACTTGTGGTATACCCGATTTGCACTAGCCATTTGTACAACTGATATAAACTTTATATACAAGAAAAGAAAAACGAGATTTATATATATGTAAGAGCTGTACAATCCACTAAAATTGTACGAGTAAATTTTATTTCAATTTTATTCGGTTTTTTATTATTTTTAAGTTGTTTTTTATGGTACAGAGACAAAGATATTAAGACAAATGAAAAAAAAACAATATACACTAGTGTTTTACTTGCTTTTTCATGTTCAAATAAATTTTAAATTTTAAATTTTAATTTTAGAAAAATGAGGAAAAAATTTAATTCAAGTATTGTCAATTGAATTTTAACAAAGTACCTTGATTGACCTTATTATTATTATTATTATTATTATTATTATTATTTAAATAGTTTACTTTTTTTTAAAAAAAAAAGAATTGTTGTTCATGCGAACAACCAATCGTTTCGCTAGTTAAGTCTTCTTACCTCCAACGCGCTTGACAACTTTTCGTTTCAGCATTGCAAATTGTTTGGTAGACGAGTTTCACTTGGTTGTCATCAACTGCGTTTTAATTTACCGGGCTTTGTTTTTCATTAAAATGTAAAAGAAAAATTAAAAAATATATAAATATTCTTTATATTTTAAATTGTGGTTTTATTGGCTAAATTATTTTTGATGATAAAAGTTTTTTAAATAAATGAAAAATATATTTTTAATTGGTATATTTAAAATTGATTTGATTAATTTTAATGGACAATTGCTAGGAATTAGAAAAATATATTTAATACAAATTTTAAAAGCTGTTTAAAAATTTTGCAAAGAGTAGAGTCCCTCATGTAAAAAAAAAATAAATAAATAAAATTGATGAATTTATCAGGTACAAGTTCAACTCTGGCTTGTGTTGTTTATTTTTTTTATTTTCAACAGACTGACCTCGGACAACGAAAAAAAAAAAAAAATGAAATAATAAAAATAACATTATCTAACTACAATGATAATATTTTTAATAATAATAATAACGATCAAAGAAAGTGTTTTATGGCACCGCTTGTTAAAAAAAAAAAATATTGAAAATAAAAAAGAGCTGCTTGTTTTGACAAGCACAGGAGTTACGATGTCAAGATTTCTTTTTTTTTATTTAACCTTTCTAATGCACTCCAATCTACTATGTTAATTATTTTTTAATAATTTTTTTTAATTACTTGTTAATTTTATTTTCAATTTTAAAATACAACTTTATATTAACTTGAAAAATAATAAAAATAATTTTAAAATAATAATTACATACCTTGGGAGCAAACAGCCAAAGATAATAATGTCAAGACAAAAAAAAAAAAATTTATTAAATTCATTTGAATTTACTCACACGCGTAATTTAAAAAAATTATTTGCGAATTTTGGATTTTCCGCCGAGTACAAAATACTGCCACGTAATGGCCGACTACAATAGTTTTTTTTTTGCGCAGTAAGAGAGAGAGAGAGAGACATGATAAACCAAAAAAAAATTGGCAAAAATAAATATTTGTCAATGAAAAATCAATAATCAATCAATTTATAATAATTAATTTAGCCACAACAATATAAATATTATTGAAATAATAATTTCCCCTGTTTTAATTCAAGGTCAAGACTAATTTTGTTTTTTTTTTTTTACTCAAAAATTATTATTGGCGTCATTAAAAATGATTTCACTATTTCAAATAAAAATTTATAAACTTGTAAATAATTAATTAATTAATATGGCGATAAATAAATAAATACAAATGCCATTTAGAAATTTTTTTGATCACTTTTTAACAATCACTCACGCATTCGAATTTCAATTAATTCATCTAAAATTTACAAGAATTAATTACAATATTATAAATTTTATTAATAAAACAACACATATTTAATCTCGAGATCACGACAATTTTTTTTACTCATATCACGTAAATATTATTTTTTTCGACCGACATGATGCTGCCCTTTGCAGGTGCCAAAACAAGACTGTTTTTTGTTTTTTTTTTTTTCTCTTTTTTATTTTGTCTCAAAGAGGGCCGTAGTGCAACACAGCTGTGTTGTCGGTGTTAGTACAGGGGGGAAGAAAAAAAAAAAAATAAGGAATCAGTGTGACGCCATCACGCGAATGGAGAAAATCTTACTCCGTATTAAAATCATCGTGTTAATTATTATCAGTGCAAATTGTTATCTAAAAATATAACAATATAATACTTTATCGAATAAAGATTACGTTGGTAATAATTTCAGTGTATTTTTTTAAAGTTTAAAAACAATAAAACGCCATTAAAAATTTGGAGTAAAAAAAAAAAAAACTGTCGTGAACTGGAAATAAAATATGTGTGTAATAATAATAATAATCATATTTCTAATGTTGTGGATAAATTAGTGATTATAAATTACGAATAAATTAATTGATTTTTTATTGACAATAATTTTTCTTATTGAAGTGAAATAATTTTCAATGACGCCATTAAATATTTTTGAGTAAAAAAAAATTAGTCGTGACCTTGAAATAGAACAAATTGTGTGCAAATATTATTTTAATATTACTCAAAATTTTATTGATAATTATTTAGGGAGACAATTATTTAGTTTTGTCATTTATTTCTCGGTCTATCATGTCTCTCTCTTGCTGTGGAAAAAAAAAAAAAATATTACTGTTAGTCGGCCATTACGTGGCAGTATTTTGTACTTGGCGGAAAAATATTATTTTAAATATAAATTCGAAAAATTTTTTGTCAATTTTATTATTAAAAATATTAATTTTTAATAATTTTAAAAATTACGCGTGTGTAATAAAAAGTGAGTGAATTCAAGTGTCTTTCATATTTATTTTTTGGAGTCAATTTTGGAGTGAGGCATTGGAAAATATTCCAACACCCAAGGTATTTCAATTTATCATTATTATTTTATCTCAATAACAATCCTTATATTCTGCAATAAATAATAATAATAATATTTAATCAATTATTGATTTTTTTCTATATTAAAAAATTGTTTTCTTTAATTTTCTCATTCAATTTGTAAAAAGAAAACGAATAAGACAGATATTTCTTTGAATTTAGAGATTAAAAAAATACCAAAGATACCACAGTAGTATTTACTTTTTTAAGAAAAAAAAATAAATAAAATAACAACCCTCTGATAGATTAAATGGATAATTGTTTTCAATCAGAAAATAGCGTAAAATAGTAATTGAAAATTGTGGTTGAATACTGACATGTAAAAAATAAAAATGAAAAGAATTAAATAAATCTCATTTTGAGTTTTGTGCTCCAACACGTATTGGCAACGATCGTTAACTCTCATCCCCATGTGAATTGTATACAAACTAGTGTGGTCATCAGTCTACACCATATACATATTGCCTGTATGTCATTGGTGACTAGTCCAAATGAGTCAGCTTAGGGAGCAAAATACGGCTCATCGTTGGTTGGCTTTATTTTTTTTTTCATGCATTTATTAGATTTATTTTATTTTTTACTTTCTGTAATCAAAATTCAAAATAATAATCAAAAAATTATTTTGAAAAAATACAATCTATTGTCAATCATCATTTTTTAAAATTCGATTAATTATTAATTTTAGAAAAATAAAAAAATCTATATTTTATTTTCAATTTAAAATTTGAATTTAAACTTATTAAAAATTACTTTTTTTGGAATTTACAGTTGAAAATTTAAATTAAATTGACAATATTTTATTTTAAAATTTTGAATATTTTTAAAATACTAAAATTGGGCAAATAAAACTAAAAAAATCTGCTCCAATATAATTTTACATTTTTATTATCTGAAAAATATTTTTAATATAAATCTAAATTTAAAAAAAAAAAAACTAAAATCATGCCATTGATTTTTTCTATAAAAAACCAAAACTTTTTTCTATTTAATTTTCCCATTTTTCAATTTTTTTCAAATAACAAAAAAATTTCCGCGCACAATACCAATGAATCACCAAGAAAATATTAACTGTAATTGTATTACGTGAACATAGCGTTTTAAAATGATCAAAGAAATTTTCATAGACATATATTTAAAGATATTGGCCAACTCTGGTATTCAGTCGTTTTCATTTGAAAACTTAAATTACTTGATTTTCCGGGTGAGTTAAATTCCAAATGTCTTTGTTTCAAAAAAACAATTTCTTTCTTCACTTTTTTAACTATTTTTTTTTGTTTTAAAACCATTTATCTGTCCAGTTTTTCTTTAATCTTATTTTACTTTATATTTTTTCATATAGATATATAAAAAAAATAAAAAACATCAGTCGTCTATTCGCGCTTGCTCAAAGTATTTGACTAATTAAATTCCTCACGAGATAGTACTTTGGCATTGTGAGTGAAAGAGACAGATAGTTTAAGTAGTTGATCGTACCCTAACCTAACCTACCCTAACCAACCATACCTCACCAACCATTTTGTCTTCCTTCATACATATATATCAGTGATGCTCTCATTGTTTCAAAGTATATACAATACGTTAAGTTGGATGAGATCGACGTTAAACTTGTCTCATTCGTCCTGGTGACGTCCATTTCCGTCCAAGCGTAACAGTATATTCTTCTTATACTCTATATGTATATTTCAAATAGCTATAAATTTTATACAACCTTATCCATTTACTAGAAAAAGAGGGAGAGACTAACTACTACTTATACCAACGACTAATATTCCTGTTAAACTTTTCTCTCCTCTTTTCTTCAAGACACGTTTCAAGTACTTGTTACCAATAAAAATATTCAACTATCTTTTTTAAATAATCTATTATTTATTATTAATTTAAATTTATTATTAGACTTTTTTTTTTATACAATATATTTCAATATTTTATATTTATATAAATTCATTGTCGAGCTTTCAGGATATTCAACGTCATTGATTAAAATAAATTGAAATGAAAAATAAAAATAATAGTACCTCCTTTTTAATAAACTGTCGTTGAATAAATGAGTTTTCTTTTTTTTTTATTTTATTCTATTCTATTATTATTATCATTTTGGATTATTAACATTGAATTAAATTTGAGAAAAGTAAATGTTAAAAAATGTGTAAATAAAAAAGCTCATTGTGGTGACCCAGAATGTGAAATCCTTACGACCGTAAAATTTTTTTCTCTGGGGTGTAGCAAATCTGATTTAGAACAGTAAAGAGTTATTTATATATTATTATTATTTAGTTATATTTTCCCAATGGATTTTTTTTCCAGTCGATAAATATAATCTCAATTATATAATTTATATTTTTGATCAAATGAAGGTTTTTTTAAACCAGTTATTTTAAATAAAAAAAAAAAAATTTCTATTTAGATTCACTATATATGAAATGTCATTTTCTTTTTAAATTTAAATTATTGATAAAAGTGCATGTTGCATGTGAAACTGGATAGCCAGAAATCAATGAATATTTGACGACAGTTCGATAAAATTGTGAGCCTTGATGGCTTATATATATGTATTTTCTAAATTCAACTGTAAAAGCCACACACAGTCTGATGTCTATCATTCAATATAAATATATATGTGCATTTTTGAAATATATATATTGAGGATCGACTTGCGCAAAAGGCTATCGAGATTCAATTATATTCAGTTGCTTTTACTCTCAGAGCTTTCAATTGTTGTCACATTCGATATGTCTTGTCTTTCATCATTTCACATTGACCACTATATATTTTTACAAGTATTTTTTTATATGTATTACGTGTTTCTTTTTTTTCATTTTATTTTTCTATAGCCGAGTCGGCTTTTCTTCTAATATGTCCTCTATTCGCCAAATCCGTAACTCAAATAATCCTTTGTGTGATCGATTCTCCCTCTGATTGTGACGTGTAAGCTTTACAAGATCCAGACAGATGAATCCTACGTAATACAGAACAAATGATTGTATTTCATTTCAATTTAATATTTTTTTATTTTTATTTTATTTATTTATTTTTTTATTATCTAGTTTAAATCATTGACATGGTATTTATAATATATGTCAATCACAGATAATATTTTTATTGAGAGTTAATATTCATTGGATTTTGAGCTTATGTATTTATTGGATTCGAAGTTTTAATATTTTTAGATTAATAGAATATCAATAATTTGAATGGGAAATATTTTTTATTTTATTTTTTTTCGAGTAGAAAAACAGACTTCTAGAAAGTTAGCACACCACAATGGGCACAAACTCATATAGTTAGAACTAAAATTTTATGCTTTGTTTGTGCTACTCGCGATTTTTGTGCTTTTATATATTTTTTTTTATGCAATGTTTTGCCACCTTAATATTAAGTTGACACAACTTCTTTAATAATTAACTTCAGTTTGATTAAATTCATGTGCTACTATAACTTCTTGTTTCTGTTCTATTAATATTGTTTTCTTTATTATTTTTGTTTGATTATGTGCTTTTTATGTGTTTTCATTCTACGTTTAAGTTGATTTTTTTTTTCTATTATTTTTTATTCAAAAATTTTTGTTTTTTTTATTGTTAGGAAAAAAAAAAAATTGAAGTAAAAAAAAAAAATGAAAAGTAATTGAAATAAAAAATTAATCCAAACGTAGAATGAAAACACATAAAAAGCACATAATTTTGGTCAAAAGTTCATTAGGATTAGTTAATTATTAAAGAAGTTGTGTTAACTTAATATTAAGCTAGCACAACATTGTTAGAAATAAAATTATTTAAATAAATAGTAATTGGAATGAAAAATTAATTCAAACGTAGAATGAAAACACATAAAAAGCACATAAATTTGGTCAAGAGTTCACTGGAATAAGTTGATTATTAAGGAAGTTGTGTCAACTTAATATTAAGGTGGCAAAACATTGCATAAAAAAAAATATCTAAAAGCACAAAATCGCGAGTTCTATACAAAAGTAGCACAAAAAAAGCGTAAAATTTCAGTTCTAACAATATGAGTTTGTGCCCATTTTAGTGTGCTAATTTTCTAGAGAAAAAAAACAGTTGTTTTTGTCAGACAAATTTACATATTTTTTTCAATCTACAGATTCTTTTTTACAATAAAAATTACTTTTCGAATTTTATAATTTATATTTGTATATAAAATTAATTTATAACAATCAATATGTATATTTACAATATTTTTATTTATTTTCTATACATTTTTCTATTTTTCAAAATCAGGGGTTCTTGACATCAAGCTCAAAATGGCCACGTCAACACGCGATACTTTTTATACTTCTTGAATTCATGCATTAAAGTATTTCTGACACTCGATCAATAACAAAATATGTACATACATATCCATAATACATTTCTTTCAAAAACAGACACGACAATATTATTTTCAAAAATATCTTCAACACTCGTCATTAAATAATCACTATCTCTTTAAATTTCCATCAAGTTTAAAAAAAAAGCTCTCATACAAAAGAATCGTTTATCTATATAAAATTAAAAAAAGATAAAAAAAAAATAGATAGATAAATAGACGGGGTATTCTATCAAAGTGTTAGATGGTGTGAAGTATTTCTTAGCACCCTCTCATGTTACAAGTGAAAAGTCTACATAGTCTAGTTGCAGTGTTGAGGGTCGAAAGAGGCGAGAAAAATGAAAAAAAAAAAATAACAGTGACGTTAGGGAGGATGATGACGAAAGAAAGGATCGTGATCGTACATTCGTGAAATCATAACGATGTCGGTATAGAAATATAAAAGTACTCAGAAACTCACTGCCGTTGGAGCTTTTTTTTTTTCTTTTAGCACGGTTGGTTGGTTGTGTGTGTAATTAAGCTGTTTGTATTGTAAAAAGTATTATGGGGATGTGAAAGCTCACTCGAGAAGATTTTTCTTTATCTTCATTTTAATATTTTATATGTCTATTTTCATGATAATAGTCACGCACTGGTTGTGTTAATATCATTTTTACTCTGTCCAACCAAATAATCGAATGGCTTCACTAATTTTATCGACACTTTTTTTATTTTTTTTTGCTTAAATTTATATTTAATTGACCGTAACCATCTGCGTACATGAGCTTTTTTTTTTTTTCTCGTTGTCAGTATAATTCAATTATGATTGTTTATTATATTTTCTTCTTTTATCTAGTCTGTGTGATGCTGACACGAATAACGCAAACATTAAGTTTTATAGTAGAGCTTCTTGCTAAGTATGCCGTTGTGTTTATCAATGAGCTTTTACTAATTTCTATTAGACCCAAGTGATTGTACTGATTGGATTGCTTGTGCTAGTTTAATTTAACATTTACTCGGTAAATTTGTTCATTCATTTTAATTTTATTTTTATATATTTTACATTTGATTGATTAAATATTAAATTTGAATATTTTATTTTACATACAGTGAAATTTATGATGATTATTTTTACCTCTGAGAGTTAATTAAATATTAAAAAATAATATTCAATATTTTTCATAAATAATAAAAATTACCTTGACTTATATTTTAATTTTAGACATTTTTTTTCCAATAAAAATAAAACGAATACTAGTGTTTTTGCAATTCAAAATTTCAATATTACATTTGGCTTTTTTTTTTTTTTTTGTTTATTTCCATTTCAATTGATGTTTGATTTTAGTTTAACAAACAATAAAGTATACTTTTTATATCGAATTACATAGCTCAAAAAATATCGATAAAAATGATATTCTATTTTTAGATAACAATTCCTTTATTGATGTAAAAATATAGTTTTTTATTTTCTTTTTTTTTAAAGCATGTAATAATTTGATGTTTGTCTGACAATTGAATATTGATATTTGCTTGTAATATTGGCTATTTGGCTGAACAAAAATTTTATTTATACGACGTCGTAAATTGATAATTAGATTTGCCTTTCGGTAAAATTGATTTTCGTTTGTAAAATGAAAACGAGAGAGAAAGAGAGAGAGAGAGAGGAAAAGAGAAAGAGAATACAAGATAGAGGCCACTTTAATTCGTTGGGGCCATATTGCTTTGCGGATACCTTGGGATATCAGAGAACATGGTCCTCTTGGCAAAGTCAGTATATTCAATGTAGGTTTATTCAATAGGTATATGTTCTATATACCTTTACTGAATCAATGGTGATTTAATTAAAGATTATGGCCCAACGAAAATTAAGATTAATCGCGCAAAATGAAGTAACGTCTTTCATCGGGATATTGGATGCTCTGGTTCAGCTGTTCATTGAAATGTAATTATATCTAAATCTTTTTTCGTTAAAGCCATGTGGATGCTAACAACCAAGATGAATGACTTTTTACCTTCTTAACTTGACGGCCCGTCCAAGCGACTACATCTTCAAAAAAAAAAAAAAAAAAAAAATGATATTAATGAAATAAAAATCCTTACAATAACCGTATTAAATATATTAATAAAAATTTATAATAGAAAAATTATTTACTTTTTTTTTTGACATCATAATTTATCCGGTAATTGAAAATAATATTAATAAATAAATAATACGAAATAAAAGAGAATGAAATAAATAAAATAATCGTGTTTAGTGAATAAAATTTTGAGCAGTTTTTTTATATGCCTATTTAATATTGAAGACTACCCTCGTTTGGCTGTTTGTCTCTTGTTATTCCAGCTGCGATTTAACCAGTTTTTCTACCAATGTATCTCCATTAGCCCACCAAATCGGAAAAGTTTACTTCGCAGTCTGGGCTTTGCGGTGAATGTGCGCAGAAAAAAAAAACATTTCACGTCTGGAGATTAGAGTGAAAAGATTGGAGAACTGTGTACACACACCAGCGGCTGTGTTTCTAACTGTATTTTATTTTTTTATTTTTTATATATGAAATATAAGTAATACAATACATATAAAAATATATTAAATGAAATAAATAATTTTAAAGAATATCAAAAGAAAACGTCAATATGAATTTCATTTTTTTTCTAGCCACGCCTGTTTATTCGAGTAACTTTGTTAAATTTATATCTATTATTAAACTTTGGTGATTATTATGCACAGCATATCTTTTTCAACGAAAAAATATTTCAACAAATATTTAAAAAAAAATAAAATAGCGATTCAAGCGGAACGTTGAAATTGAAAAAGTATCAAATAAAAATAAATTATTTATAAATAATTCACCCTCTCAACAAGAATCATCTATCTAAATAGATAAAAATAATTTTCAAACTTTTTAAATTAAATTATTAGTTTACATAGGTTACGTAACTCTATTTCGTACTCGTAATTCAATTTTCTTTGTCTGCTATTGAAAGAGATAAAAAAAAAATAGCTATATAAAAAATAAATTTTACTTTACGGAATTTAAAATGAAAGCCAACTCGTGAGTGAGGCCAAAAAAAAAAATAAATAAATAAAATTTATTTATAAAAAATCCACGTGCTGATGTCAAAAGGTCGTGAGTGATAGTAGTAAGATGGTCACAAGTAGAAATAAATATATAAAAGAAAAAATCAGATATCCAAAAAAAAAAAGATGAAAATAGTGTGACCCTATTTTGCAGGGCTCACCCAATAATTTTTTTTTTTTAATATTTTTTTTTTTTGCCTTGAACAAATACACCTAAACAATGTCCTTTTTTATTTTTTTTCAATAGAAGAAAGTATACTTCTTAGCGCTGATATGTATTTCATTTCCTTGATATTTTTTTTATTATATTTTTTCGCGGATATATATGAAAAAAATCGGGTTCGTCGAGTCGCGAGGCAATAAGACGATGGTACCATCTGCTACCAAGTATTATGAGACCTTTTTCCGGTAGCACCTTTGTCTTACACCTACGTTGTGTCGAGAAGCTGCTGTCACCCCATCCAAATTTCTTTTTTTTTTTTTTTTTATCTTTCTTTTTTCATATATAACCAACTTCCATTACTTTTATCTTTTTTTTTTTTATTTTTATATATGTATTCAAGTAGCCGGTATACGACACTTGCGCAATACTATCATGTTTTTACTTCCCCACTGTAACTTCCATTACCACTCTTTCAGAGTGTCCCTCTTGAGACTGCGGGTGAAGATTGCTATATATATTTTCTCGCAGATGTCGCACAGGTTTCTCTTACTTTGGCTTCTTGCCGAAGTTACACCACACCTTTTGGATTTTGTTACGTACTACACTCGAAAGACCTTCTTCTCCACTTTACACAGATATATACACACAAAGTCACTCAGACCATCCCTCTATTTTTTTTTTTTTTTTTGCGTCAAGTTTGAGAGGAATAACAGGCGACGGAAGGCGATGACACTGAGATACTATTTCCTCAGCAATTATCTACACAAACCCAATATCGTTTTTTTTTTTTTTTTTAATATTTTTTATTTTTATAATTTTGTTTATTATTATTTTCAGCAATATTATTGTTTATGTTATTTTTTAATTTATTTATTTAATCAGCTTTCAATAGCCAATCCAACTGTGATAATGATAATTTTTTTTTTATTTGTTTTTTCAAAAATTAATTTGAGCTGTTTAAATATTTATAAATTTTTTCGAGTTTATATTAATTTTTAAAGTCTATTAAAATTTTTTAATTTAAAAATTTTTCAATTATAATATATCATTGAATTTTTTTTTTATCAAAATAATTATAATATACAGTTATTAAAATTAAAAAAAAAAAAACATTAAAAAACAGAAGGAAAAAAAGCTAACAAGCAATTAAAAAAAAAAAAAAAAAAAATTATATATTTATTTAAATTTCATTTGAGTTTTATCTATAATTTTTTTTTATGATTTATCTATTATTTTTGTTACAGGGATCCCGCGAACAATTTCGTCTAGGCCTTTCCGAGGAGGTTGGTTCGTTTGTTTTTGGTTTGAAAAATTAGGATATAGCCTGTAGCATTTAATTTCTATATGAAATTCCTCTCTCTTCTTCTCTCTCATAACTTTAATAATAATATTTCCTTTTTTTTGTTTTAATTAATTATTGGCTCACTATTAAACCACAACCATCATGAACACCACAACACTGCTATAAATAAATAATATCATTCTCTTTGCAAATTATAATACAGTCATAATCCTCAGATGAAATATAAAAATCAAAAAATAATAATTCACTTAAATCCACATTCACAAGACCACCCACATATTTTTACTCTCAACACACATGATTTTATAAATAGCTTGATGAATTATAATCACATTGGCTATATTATCTAAATTGTATATACTAATTAATATAATTTTTTTTTTAAATTAAATTTAACATACTAATCCAACCGACTTGAATTGCCTAGACTATATTTAACAATTAATTTATATTTAATAAATAAATTATAATTATTTTATATTAATATTGACATTATTATAAACTATCTACTCTATTTATGCACCTGCATTATTAATGCTTTTATAATGAAAATTTATGGTTGTAATCATTTTACAGTATTCTAACCAGTAATCCCTCGCAATATTGAAATCCCTAATATTCCACAAATACAATAATGCTATAAATTAATACATCATTTTTAATTTTTTATATCTACATAAATATGCTTTAGATTATAAATTTTTCATACAACATGATATGATTTTGCCCATAAAAAATTTATCAAACGAAAAAAAAGAAAAAAAAAAGTTTCGTACTTTTTTGAAATATTTATGTTTCATACAGATGCGTGGAAAAATGGGAAAAAAAATCACAGAGGTAATGAAATTTTTAGGGTGTTGATGGTATATATATATTTACATATCTGTCAATATTATATTTGTCATAAAAAATTCGGTGTCACAGTGCGCGACGATCAGTAAATTGACTGTCGACCTAAAGTCACGATGGAAAAAAAAAATCGAGATGATATGAAATTTTACTTTTTAGGGTGTGTGTATATATAAATAATAAATATATGATTGATAATATTATACAGAGGGGTTGTTTAAAAAAATAATAATGATTTATTTATTATATTTTAATGAATACGTTATTTTTTTTTTATTTTATTTTTTATTATTATTCAAATTGATGTATGAAAAATAAAAAAAAATATTATTGATGTATATTTTAAAATTTGGAATATAAATTAAAACAATTTATTGATGTAATCAGTGTCAATATTAATAATACAATAAATATAGTACTGATATTTGATAGGTTTAAATTTTTATGACGTGACTTGAATTTTGTTTGAAACATGCCAAATTCAATATTCGTGAGCAAAGTATTGATAAATGCCAGAAGCGAATAAGGCTTTTGCCAACGATCATAATATAAGTTTTTTTAAAAAAATAAAAAATGTATATAATGGATGTGTTGAATATATATATTTGTACGTATATTAAAGATTACAAAATAATGTATAGTCGGCACCAGAGGGCGTCAGTATTAATTGTTGTTCTGGCTTTACGATACAAAGCGGGTGGGCCCCCGTCATCATTATCCATCCACAGCATCACCTCACTTTTCCATAGTAACATTTTGATAATATCAAAATACTTTAGTCTTCTCAGCACGTAATAAACCCTGCGAAAAAAAATATCATAAATAAAACAATATATTAATAATGAAAAAAAAAAATAAAGAAAATATTACAAAATTTTTAAATGGAAATTAAATATTTTTTTTTTTTTTTTTTTTTATCTATCGGGCTGATCACTTGCTCCTGCGGTTAATTTTTTTTTTTTTTTTCTGATAATGTTATTGTCTGACTGCAGTGCTGAATACGTTTGGTATTTTTTTTATTTTTTTTTTTTAATTTAATTGAAGCATTGTCCAATAAAATAAAGAAATAAATCTTGAAAATAAAGTGAAGGGATTTTGTCCTATTTATAATAGACAAGGAAAATAAAAAACACGAGCATATTAAAATGTAGTCACTGTTTGACTTGTAATTTTTTTTTTTTCGACTATATATTTGTAAAACCGGATAAATATTATTTAAATCCAAATTAATCTAATTAATACTGAAAATACAATAAATGAAAATTACAAAATATTAATGTAAAAAAAAATTAAATTTATTGACATTGAAAAATAATAATGATAAATTTAAAAAAATCATGTATCCAAAAATATTAATGTTGAAAAATAAAAAAAAAATAATATCAAGTAATCAAATAATTTTTTAATTCAAGTCTATTTTTTATAACTATTATATCATCGAGTGAGCTGATGGTTAAGTCAGCAAGAGCCCTGCCTACGGTGCTTGTGGTCTCGAGTTCAAACACCAACCCTTACAAGTTTGGGACACACGTTATTGGTTCCTTTTTCTTTGATGTAAGTCGCTTTTATCGCTACGATTCGTCGATATAACATTTTTTCGGATTGGGGAAAATATAATCTAGTATAGACCATGTGAACAAACCCACTTGGTCTATGCCAGGAAATATTTGCCTCAAACTCCTGATACATATTTTTATTTTTTTTGAAAAAAAAAATAATGTAACACACCTACACATATCCTATCTATCTCTTTCTCATAATTATCGATGACAACTGTTCTTTTTATAATAGAAGAATATTATAATCATTAAATAGTAAAAATAAAAATTTAAATAGAGAGAATAAATGAATAGCTGGAAATTGAATTTAACGTGTGAAAAAAAAAAATATATGTTCTATAATTTATTCGTTTTTTTTTCGTCGGCCACAATGTGCAATATTCACTTGGCAAATCGTACTTTGCACAAGTTCCGACACTCGGAAATTGAGGAAAACTGTATAAGCTCTTGAAATTGAATATGAGATAAAATCAAGGGTGAAAATTAGATGATAAAATTGTAAAGCAAACTGTAAAATATAGTACGAATTAAATGATAACTTCAAAGTGTACATAAAAATATGATCAAAGTGCAAAGAAAATCAGATGATAAAGAAAAAAAAAAAAATAATTAAGCCTAATGCCTGATGTATGAAGCATTTTTAAATATAAATTTTTATAGAATTTTATTAAGGACCATAAAGTATACATCTCTCTTGAAATTTACTGTATAGTTTTGCCTTTGTTTAATTGGTAGAATTTTCATGAGAAAAAATGCTAAGCGATCGTGTTGTACGGGAGGCTGAACATTTACCCTCTGGGCTATTCTCTGGTTGGCTAGTTGCTTCAAAACTTTCTCGATGAAAACTGCATTACCAGACTTTCCGTAAATGTCCAACTAGATGTTTAAGCTGGTAGCTCGTATCTCTGTATATATATTATATTCATCTAATATTATATCCATAACTGTCTCTTATTATTCAACAATTTGTTGCAAATGTTTGTTGGTTAAAACTTAAAATTTATATACCATGTATTTGAATTTAAACAACAAACATATCATATGTATTTCGAATTTATTTGTATGACATTTTATTTATATTTGAAATTTTAATTTTAATTCTACTTCAACTATTTATGTATACCGCAATAAAATATCGGGTAAATATTTTTAAAAATTCAGGGAAATTTAAGTTGAGATTTTCTTTTTTGTTGGTATTAATTTTTTTTTTTTTTTTTTCTATCAATTGATAATTGCACGAATTTAAAAGGCAAAGTAAGGGCATTAATTTTTCCATAAAAATATTAATAACAATTTTTTTATTTCAAGTTTGAAATAGTAAGTAAATTTTTATTTTTTTATATTTCAAATAATTATAAATAGTCGCGAAAAAATTATCATTAGTTTTGAAATAATTTCATTATCTATTTTTATAAATTCCAAACGATTAAAAAATTAATTTTCATTCATTTAAAAATACCATCATTATATTATTTTAATCCAAACAATTATCAATGAGCTTTAAAAGCTTTAATTGATCATCATGAGTTTTTTTTGGTTTTTTAAAATATTAACAACAATTTCCAAGTATAAATTTATTTTATATTTATTTCATTATCACTATTTTTAAATAAAAAAAAAAAAAAATTGAAAAAGTTCCACTGATCTATAATCCATCCAGCTTAACACAATTTTTTTAGTAACTTTTTTATTTCATTTTATTTTCCATCAAATCACATTGGTGTTATCAGTAAATTTGACCTCTGTATGTTGACCCTTTTCGTATATTCATCTATACATACAGCAACTATTTTTTATTTTCACTTGGATAAGCTTGCTTTTGCGTGCTTCACGAGGAAATACGTGATTTCATTTACGATACAAACTCACGATCGTTCTACATCCGTTGCAAATATGAGCTTGTTTCACTGCCCACACACAAAAATAGCAAAAAAATATTTTAAAAAAATACCAACCAGTTCGTCTTTATTTTATTTTTCAATACAAAACTAAATCAAAAATATATATCCTCTTCTCTTCTCTCTCTGTGAGTGAATGTATTACATTTATTTATTTACATTAATTCAAAAATATCTTGATATATACATCATCAATTTAAACCACTTCAAATATATTTCAAGCATATTACATTCAAAGGTCTGACATAGTTCTATCCTTCCATTTAAACTCAGTATTCATGCATTAACCACTGATTTACAAAGCTTCATCTTCTTCGTCATGTGGTGTATTTAAATCCCTCAAACCTTTCAATCATCTTTTGACATTTTGACATTTAAATTTTCAGTAAATTTTTTAATTTCATTTATATCCTTTTTTCATTTGAAAAAATCCATTTATGATTTTTTCTTTTTGAAAAAAATATTACCATTTTGTTTTTTTTTCATCTATTCTTTTTTCGGTAAAGTATGATTTTTTTTGAATTGTATGCTTGAGTAATATGAAAATAGTAGTATTTTTGTGTGCATGTGAGTGTATGCAGTTAGAGACACGTAGAATTCGTTCAGTATCTCGCTACGGAAATGAGAACGAAAGGTCGGAAATAGCATCATAAAATTCAACGCCTCTCTGGGAATAAAAATAAGAGAGAGAAAAAGTGAGTAAAGAGGTAAAATTCGCGGAGAGTAATCGTGGAAAAATGCCGCAGGCCAGGGAGAGTGTAACTACAGACAAAAAAAAATTAAATAAAATAAAGAATATTTTATTTCTTTCAACGTTGTGAATTATCATTATTATATCAGTATTATATTTTTTTTCAATTATTTTATTTGAATTGGATATCGTTTGTATTGATGGTTAAAACGAAAAAATTGTTAATGTAATATGGATTTTTTGAATATAGATTTTTTACTGAAATACCAAAAAAAAATTAAAAAAAAAAATTTATGAATTGTTGAAATGTATCAGTTGTTGAAAGATAAATTAAAATTACATTTTTCATATGAAAAATTAAAATGTAATTTATATTTATTATTAGAAATAATTTAAATATTTTTAAATATAATTAGAGGTTTTTTTTTTCAACTTTAGTGTCATTTAGCTGTTTTTGTTTTTGAATTTAATTTTTTTTATTTTCATATTAATTATTTATTTTTAATTTATTTATTTTTGTAATTAAATAATTAATATTTTGTAATATTGATTTGTTTTTTAATTGTCTAAACAATTTTTAAAAAACTGTCGACAAGATTTTTTTACCTGCAACAAATTCTTTTGTCATTTATATTTTTTTTTTTTCAATACGATGCTTTATATATTTATCTAATTAATTTCATAAAAATATAAATTCATTATTCATCGAGTATATTTTAAAATTTATTTTATTGTTTAAAATATTTTTATTATTTTTCAACTGTCAGAGTAAACAATACACCAAAAAGCCGATAAGTATTTTTCTCGTCGAGAATGATTGGCGGTTCAATGTAAAAGGATATTTTCATCACAATATTCATCTCATACCATCAACATGACTATATTCATTCATCAGATAAACATCCACGTGTGAATAATGTTCACTTTTGTCTATCAACATATATCCGAGGTGTTAGATATACAGCCTCATACAAAATACAAAAAATATAAAAAAAAAAATGAATTTTTTTAATCTAAAAAGAAGTTAACATCATGCAGATATATTTTGTTTTATTCAGAGAAAAAAAAAATAATAAAAAACTATTGACGTAGCTTCTGAAATGCTAAATGCACTGAACTGAGCACATCAAAGAACCTTCTCATGTACCATTTTTTAAAAAATCTCTGCATAAACTTTTTTTTTCAATTTTTTTTTTTTATACTTTTAGCTTGTTTCGATGGCCATTTGAAAAATAAAAATGTAATGTTTTTTTTTATTTTATTGTTTTTGATTATAAGAGACAAAAAGTTGACAAAAATAAAAAAAAAATATCATTGATACTTTGTCTTGTTGAGTACAAAGAAAAAACAAACGAAAAGTTTTCTGATAGAGCCCGGATATATTCTCATTGTTCTCATCGTCATTGATATATTTGTACATAGTTTTGTGGTCAGTATAGTACGTTCTTTGATAAAAAAAAAAACTTAAATTCAAAAGAAAAGGATTAAAAAAAAAAAAAAAAAAATTGAATCGTAAAAATTTTATTTACACAAACTACTTTATTTCATGTTCATTTTTCGTTTCATTGTATGACAAATAATTGTTCTTGTTGGTGGAAAAAAGGAGAGAAAAAAGGATAAAAAAATTACAATTCAATGGCGATAAGAAAGAGTGAAAACCACATGTTGAAATATTTTGTTGAATAATCCGAGTCTTGGTTGTAAAACGAGTGGTATATATTTTGTGTGAAAAGTTTGTTGTAAGTATCAATGTATCGAAGAGAAATGGCGTTTAAATTTGTTGGTAGGACATGGGTGCAGATAGATATCCTGAGGATTAGCACCCAGTGGACGTGTTGCAACAAAATATATATATAAATTATAAGGGGCAAAATAAAGATAGCAAGTTGGTTGAATTTGTTGGCATTAAAGTAAGACAAAGAAAGACTAAAAAAGACGACACTGATCCTGGCTGTAAATCGTTTTTACGTTACAAACCCACAACGAAGAAATCCGCGAACACGTTATCCGCAAGTCCTCTACTTTCGTTTTGGGTATTTTCATCTCTCTATATATACTACCAACATCCCCAGAGTCTAACTGGTGAACGAAAAAAAAAAAAAAAAACCCTTTTTATTCTTTCTCTTGTGACCTCGAGAATTCCCAGTGGCAACATTCTCGTGTGCACAGTGAAATTCGTACTGGAAAATAAAGAAAAAGATAAACTTAAACTCACAAAATAGAATGAGATGAGAAAAGAGGATAAAAGTTTTTTTTTTTTTTTTTGTTTCTACACTGTATTTTCATGCACAACACAAACTTTTTCAACATCATTACACCCTATTACTAATTACGTATAATTTACTTTATAAATTTTTCCTTTTTCTTTATTTAAATTAATTTTAATTTATTTTTTCTTTTGTGATAAATAGCATGTTTTTTTTTATTTAACAATGTGTATATGTGAATTAAAATTATGTGAAAAAAGATAAAATATATTATTTATATTTCCCAAATCAATATTTTATTATTTTCATTTTTTTTTTTTTTCATCAGCATTGAATTTTTTAAAGGTTATAAAATATATTAAACGGGTGTGTCTGGATGTATTTGTGAATCATAGACATGTCTGTCTAAAAAATATATTTTTTTAAAAAGTGAATGAGTGTGATAGTCGAACCAAGCGTTTTACGATAGTAAATCAATTAGCCTGTATTGTAAATAAATCACCGTTTTACAACTCTACCCAGTCATTTCACGCGACATTCGCCCGGTATTTATTGACTTTTCTGTCCTGAATTTTTTTAGTATAATAAAAAATACAAAAAAAAAATATATATTTTATAAATAAATGAATAAAAATATTGTTGTTTTTAAAATGATCGATAAAGTCATCACGATTGAGTCATTGTTAAATTTAAAATATAAAATTCATTTTAATTCATATGCCAATATTCAATAAAATTCAATTGACTTGTTAATTGAAAAATAAAAAAATAAAAAATTCAATTGAAACTGTTAAACTGTTAAATTCATTAAAATTTTCATCCATTAAAAATTCACATTATTTTTAAGTACCAATTAAAATTTTATTGTTTTAAAAATAAAAAGCTCTTTGTTGTCTAAAAAATTTCCAATTGACAGACATGATAAATGATGATTTTTCGATGATATATAAAAATAGATTTGAATAGTTTGAGGTTGTATGAAAAAAATTTAGCTTTTGAAAAATAATAGCACAAATGTGTGTCAACTAGTAACAATGTTTTGATGAAAATGGAAAAGCTCACTTGAAAACTCACGTTGTCGCCGATACCTAAGGCAATCCAACATAACTATATTTTTTATTTTAAAAAGTCTCTCCTTTCAATTGGCTCTTTATTTTTTTATTTTTAAACCTAAAAATTATTATTATTATATTTATTCATGACTTGGAATGACATTGTTGCATTACCAACAAAATAATACTGTTATTTTTTTCAATAATATTTTATTAATATAACAAAAATGCTTGGAGTTGTTTTTTTTTATTTTTTTTTTCATATCAATTTCTTGCCATAAATTCAAAGTGTTTGTAATAAAATAAAAAAAATATGATGACAGAAAAGGGCTTGTGTCCTGGGTATGAAAATAAAAAAAGGCAATGTCCACAATTTTTTTATCAGTATCTAAATTTTAGGGTTTATGGCAGTTGGATATTTGTGTTAGTAAGAAAATGACATTTATATTGAAATCATTAAATGAAAAGTTTGAATATCCATTTGCCAGAATGAGCTGGACAAAGTCAATAGTGAATGTCAAGTGATGCTTTTAACTGGAAGAAGTGTAAATTCAGCTTGAGAATATGTGAATAATATTATTTAACATTAGTGTTGGTGTTTGTCAGTCGGTGTGTGTATTTTGTCGATGAATTTCCTATCCTTCATTTAAAGCAAACTAGTCGAAAATCTATCTCATGGAAATTCTGGCTCATGTGCCAAAATAATATCCATTATAATTAATTGTTATAAGCAAATTTATCAAATCTTCATTAACCTCTATCTAGTCTTAAATCTCTTACTAATAATAAATTTATAATATCAAATTTTGATACTGAATAATCAATTGATTCATTAATATAAATATAAATTTATAATTGATATTATTTTTGGTTATTTTCATAGTCAAATATCTCGGGCATGTACAGGATTCATATGATAACAATTTAGAGGTATAAAATTTACATTTGCATCGTAACTTTTATACTGATAACGTTCAACAAATCGTCCAGCATATAGCACAGAAAATACCTGGTTAAATCAATTTGTCGATTTTACATTTATCATGATAGTTATATATATAACTTTGACGCACTTTGAAATAAAAAAATATATATAATATAAAATACAGAAAAGAGAATTTATAAAAATAAAAAACACCAGAGCAAATAGAAACTTTTTATTATTGTCTCGTTTTTTTTTTTTCTTTTATTTTATTCTTTTTTATTATTTTCTCTTTTATCCGGTCTTTTTCTGGGTTTTTTTTTTGCTTTTTTTTTCTCTCCCTCGATTTTACTGTATTTGCATATTTTTACAATGTAGAAAGTCTCATCGGCAATTGTGGAAAATAACACAAGAAAAGAGCGATTTAATTTTCACAGGCCTGCAAATTTAGTCAGATAAATTTTTTTTTTTTCTTCTCTTTTTTATTTATTTTTTTAATTTAATTTTTTTTTTTTCGTTTATTAAATTGTTCATTATTATTTGATTTCTTTGAAGCAACGTTTGCGTCTTTTTCTTAAATAATCGGCAGATTATTTAGACAGGAATTATTGTCGCTTTTTATTGTCATCGGTTTAAATAACCTTGAGGAATATTTTGATGACATTCAGTGAGAAAATGCGAAATTATTTAAAAAAAAAAGATATTTAATTTTATATTCATCCATTTTATTTTAGTATTTAAATGTAAAATTTAATTGTTGAATTTTAAAATTTAATTATTAGAATATTTTACAATTATTTAAAGTATAAAATAAATTTCAAACAATAAATTTGATTTGTTTTTCATTTTAAAACGTACATCTTAATTTTTAAATACAAAAATTTGCCAGATAAATAAGTAAAAATTACAAATTTAATATGTTTAATAATTTCCATGTCAATACAAGTAATTTAATAGAGAAATTTACTTATGAAAATAATATTTTTATATTTATCCGGTGAATTTTAGTATTTAAAATCAGAAATTAAATCTATTTGCCAAGTTTTGATACTCTGAACTCGATGAGTACATTCTAAATATTAAAATAATTTAAATGAAATTATTATTTTTCATTTTAAATACCACAGAATCTTTCAAAGAATTACAAAATTAATTTTTTTCTTCCATCATTCTGATATCATACTAATGTGTTGACTGAAACTTTTTATTTAAATGTCTGACTAAAAAAAATTTGTACTACTTGAACAAATATTCACGGATAAAAAATTTTATTTTCTATAATTATTAATCTGGTGAATTTTTTCTTTCCAAAATTAAAAATTGAATTCTAGTATTCAAAATTCTTTACATATTTTAAAAATTTTCTGAATATTATAATTAATCAACTAAAAATTTTTACATTTGATCCTAAATATCAAAATCTATCAAATAAATAGAAAATTTAATTTTTCAAATTCTCTTTGTCTGACTAAACCAAGTTTTTTCTACTTAAAAAAAAATCAGAGTTGAAAGCTAAATTTATTTCAAATATTTTTAAACAATTATAAATAATTTATTAATTGTATAATAATAATATAAAATTTTTCTAATTCTCAATTGAAAACATTGAAAATATTCCACAAGAATATACATGAAATCATATAGTTTAAATTATATTTTCTAAATTAAAATATGAAAATACAAATGGCAAATATTAATACAAATTTTAAACAGTAAAAAGTTGATAATAATATCAAAGTTGAAAGTAATATTAGGTTTATATATGCATACAAGTAGATATGTCTATTGGATGCATGACTGAGTGTTGGATAGGCTTCTGTACTCATCACAAATGCAGAAATCATTTGCATAAACAGCTGCAACTCAATCTCTATGCTAATCAAAATAGTTTACGTCCAAAAAGTACTTGTGTGTACATCGACTCAAGTTTATATTCAACCCACTATTTATCTTGACTATTTTCGCATTTCATATATATGCTATGCACTCACAAAAATGCATTTTACATGCATGCAATTTTTACTTGATGATACTCAAAATATCCTAACGTTAATACATTTTCTTAATTATATTTTTTTATTCACATTATTTTATGCTGACAATATTTATATTTTATATAACGTCCTCGTTTCTACATGACTGAATATTTAAAAATTGTTTTTTTATTTTTTACTCAACTGGACGGTTTTTGTGTCTTCAAGATGTATGAGAATTGCAATTTATAAAAAATTCAAGACTGTTGAGTGTTTAGTCATCTTCCAGGTTGCATCATTAAAAGTACACTCAAAATCATCGGTATTCAAATATAAAAATATAAAATATAAAATATAATAAAATTTGCAATTTCAAATCATAATAAAAAATCAGCTTTTTTTTTAAATAATTATTTAACGATAAAAAAGGATTTTTTAACATAAAAATTTTATTTTTGTTGCTTTTTTTTTATGACTTTATAGTAGCTCATGGCCTACATTGCATAAAAATCCATGTGAATTTTATTTAAGTACTCAAATTACTGCTAGGCCATCGGCATTTTGGGGCAACAATTATTTTTAAAGCACCATCACACTTCAAAATGTGAGATATAAAACGACAGTGAAAAATAGAAAGAGGGCCCTTTAGAATATTTTTTTTTTTTTGTTTTCATTCTTTTCCTTATTTCTTTTTTCATTTCTTTTTTTTTTTTTTTTTAACTGTGCACGGTACTCGAGACTGTACGAGTTTCCTCCTTACGATGCCCCCGGTGTCTTTTTCCATTATCCATCGTCGTCGCGTGGGGCCGATCGGCCACACTGAACAAGTGAAAAAAAAAAAAAATATATATATAAATCGTCTTTATGTACGTAGTTTTATACATTTCGTCATGTCTTTATCTCTTCTTCTCTTAACACCACCAGCCTTACATATCCATTCTATAATATTATTTTTTTTCATTTTTTTTTTTTCATCCCCAATCGACAATCAGTGTCACTCTTCTTCCCTTGTGCACTTTATACATGTATATTTTTATGTACTTCAAACGTACTCTAACGATAATGAAAAAAAAATAAAAAAAAATTAAATCCAAGACACTGAAAAGCAAAAAAGAAAAATAATAAAATCATGAATGCAATTATCTTATCCATGAGGGAGAGAATAATAAACCGATGCTGTTTAAAAAAAAGGAAAAAATAATTTTATAAATAAACTAGATAAAAAAAGGATGAGCTTAATGAAAAATCCAAACTCACTTATTCTTGTTTTATATATGAAAAAATAAAAAATAAAAAAATAAAAAAAATAATATAAGATAATTTAAAATGACTTTGTATGCAATAAACGTCAAAACTGTTTATAACACCCCAGAGATTTAGATGAGATTTTATTTTTCTATTTTTTCATAATAATATATCCCTAGTTACATGTAATGTAGCCACAAGTTTTATACAAAATTCACCCTCTATTTTAGCCACCCTTATTTTGTGTGTCTCATCTCGACAGTATAAATTTATTTTTAAATATAAACTCTGTTGCACTGGACCATCAAGAAAATAAATAAAACCCATTTCCTCCATATGTCATGGTCACTTTTCCACTGTTTCAAGAAATAGCTTTCTTTTATTTTTCAACTGTCAAACTTAAATCTCTGAACAAAGCCAGTTCTGTATATTTGTATTATACAATTCACATTGGACATATAGAAAACCTCATCCCTCCATTTTTTTTATATTTATTTTTCCACTGGTCAGTTGGTATATTGGTATTTTTTTTTCATTCTGAACTTGAACCCTCACACATACGACCAAGATATCAGATGCTCGACACGATGAATTATTTAACTTAGCATCCGTTCCAAAACCAAGAAGACCCTTTTCGTCTTTTCCTCTTTCTTTTTTTATCTTATTTTATTTTTTCCAAGGATACGCTAGAATAATATGCTAAGCGTTTGGTATGACTATGTAATATATGGTCTATGATATACGTGACCAGTGTGAAAATTTTTACCTTTCTATCCATACATTAATATATTTTCCTATGATATATAATTTTCCATTTTCTTTTTCTATTTCCATTTGACAGCTTGGAATAATCCACTTCTATACTTGTGTCACTTATCATTATACTTTTTTCTTAACTCACCCTTTTATTTTTAATGAAAAAAAAAAAAAGTAAATAAACTTTTTCATTTTTTTTCTAGGAGATATAGTTAATATTATTATGATTTTATTACCAAGCCATGCTGACAACTTAATGAATATAGAAAAAAATATATAACAAAGTTATACTAGTATAAAAAAAAAAGTAAATGAAAAAAATCTTGGAGAAATAATAATAATATATATATAGGGGATGTAGTTTATATGTATATATAGTGAAAATTGTATAGCTTCATCGACAGCGTCTTCTCGTTGCTCTATGGCAATTCTGGGTAATCCCGTTAGTCCAAAAGTTACTTGACGACAGGCAACGATAGACTTGAAGATTGAGGGAAAGGGTCGATTTGGTGGTGTACGAACTGTTATAGTAGTTTGGTACAAGCTTGAGAGCAAAACTATTGGCCTTGCCGAGATAGGAAGGGATAAAAGTATGTACACAGTGCAGATGAGAAAAGAGAGGATAGAGAATCAATGTCGACACGAACCAGGTTCTCATATAACCTTTTTCAATGTATATATATATACACCACAAGTTTGGTCTAGAGGGCGGAAATCCAATTCAGTCTTCCTTATTTATTGCCTTTCATCGAAGCAACCAATTGATCGCTTCCGACAAGTTTCGCTCCTTAGTACTTTGAAATCATCCATATAGATATAGCATAAACTATCTTGAAATTTGATATTTTTCTGTAACTCAATAAAAATATAGTAAGCCCTTATCATCATCCCTTATTTTATTTTTTTGTACTCTTCGATCGATTGTCAACTATTGAAGCTAAAATTCAATATATATATCTATATATTTATGAAATCCATCAGCGATATCATCAGCAAAGTGCACTTGGCAATTGGATACTCAACACGTTCTTATTTTAACTAAATTTATATTGATGTCATTTGCGATAAGACAAACAACAATTGAATTTATTATAAAAAGCACTTCAACTTGTTTTTTTATTTATTTTATTATATTTTCAATGATGGTGTGTGTGAACAATAGAATATCATGAAAAATCTTGAGAAAATTCGGTGAAATAAAAAGAGTAGATGAAGCATGTATGATGCATTCTTGAAATAATACAATTGTCCAAGAATAAAAACTTGAAATGATGAAAAAATAAGATGTTTGTTGAAGAAAAGAAAAGATGAGAATGATATAACAAAAAAAAAAAAAATAGAAAAGAAAGTGTGTATGGCACGAGCCGCACAAGAAAAACAAAAAAATAAAAAAGTTGAAATAAAAAATAAGGTAGAGTTGTTTGAAAGAATAGCCACTTTTAATCTGGCAGCTTTCGTCCCGTGTTGAGCAGAACCCAAGCAGAATAAAACCAAGTGGCAGGGCAAAAGATAGAAAGAGACAAAAAAAAAATTATTGAGAGAGATAAAAGGGGAAAAAAAAAAAATTAAATTCAAGAGAATCAGAGTGAAAGAGATAAATGTTTTGAGGCAAAATAGGTGAGTGACTGAAAGGGCTACATGAGAATAGAGTATAGAAGTTTATAGGGGTGTAGAGGCAGAAGAACTCTTTCATTTTATTTTTTTTTTTCTTTTCTTTTTATCCGGTCTGATCCGATGGCGCCTCTATCAGATATACAATATATCCATCGGCTAGATAATGTTGTTTTTTTTTTTTCTTTTTTTTCATCATCATTTTTATTTCTTACTCTTTTTCTTTCGTCATTTTTTTTCAACGTCTTTATTTTCTCCTTTATTCTTTTTTTTTTTCATTTTACTTTTCCGAGGATTATTTTTTGTTATGCGTCAGAAAGCTTTTAGACTACATCGTTAAATTCACTGTACATCTAAATTTATTTTTATTTTTTAATATATCATTTGGATTAAATTTTTGTATTGTAAAAATAATATGAAAATATTTTTTAAAATGAATTTAACAGACTGAGGTAAGTCTATAATGCGCTAAAATAATTATCACTCTGAAAACAAACTAACCTTGTGTGTATATATATAGACACTTGTTAAAATTTTGCACTTGGTTATATGGATTGGTACTATCAGTGTAAAGCCCCTCGTGGTTTTAACCGCGAATCCTATCTAGTATATATACACCAAGCCTTGAAAATCCTCCACCAATTTCATTTGGAATAACCAGCGAGTCTTCACGTTGATACTCGGAGATATAGTTATCCTCGCAATTGCACCTCACTATATTATCATATACTCAATTTTAAAATGAGGCAATGTCTTGTCATCATCATCACCATCATCTTCTTCTTATTCTCATTGCTCCTTTCTCTATGATAGTCTCTACTAAAATACAAACGTAATCACAATACCATGAAGCTTTTTTTCTAATTACTTGCCATTGTATAATAATGTCTGAACGAATCATTACTCGTACTACTTGATACAAAATTATCTGGACCTAGAATCTACTTAAAAATTTTTATGTTCTTTTTAATTTAAAAAATATATTTCTTCTTTTTGATGGTATCTGTTGAGGATAATTGAGAGTACAGACATTATCAAAGAATAATCCAAGATTGTAATGTGACAATTTAACCTCAAGATGATTCTTTCACGTAGCTATGTTACATCAAGCTTTCGTGATGATTGTACTTGGAGCTTTAGGACTTTTAACGACTTTACATTTACCAAAATAAACGATATAATCAACTTGCTATATTATTGAACTAAGCTTTTATACTACCGACCATTATCAGTGTTGAAAAAATTTCTCTCTTTACTCTATTCTTTTTTTTTATCAAACTTTGATTCTTTTTTTTTTTTTTATTTCTTTTGAGGACAAACGCAGTGAGTTTTTAATTTTTTTTTCTTCCTTCCTTCCTTCCTTATTATTTTACTTTTTTGTTTTATTATTCCGCAGTGAAAATCCGGTTCACTCTTGAAACTTTAATCCCAGAGAAGAATGGAGGGCAAACGGTGGGGCTTTGGCGGTCCGGTAAATGTATATAAAACGCATACGAGAGTAAACGACCGAGTGCAAAAGAAAACCACAGGTTTTAAGAGAGACTGGGTGAAGTGAAATGACGGTGGAATGAGTAGACATGTCTCTCTATCTCACTCTCTCTTGTTATATCATTTTATTTTGTGTTTGGTTTTTTTTTTTTTTACTCTTTTTCATGCACACTTATTGCTTTTCAACAAAACTTTTCTCATTCTTGTAACCAGAAATTTTTTAAAAAATGTATTTCAACGTATCTATGCTATTATTATTATTTGTGTCTATCTGAAATTTTATTTCACACAAAAGTATTCAAAATAAATATCAGGTCAAATGATATGAAAAAAAATTGAGTGAAAAATAATATTAAAGTTTAAGAAAAATATGGAAATTTTTATTTTTCTTTTTTAGAAATAAAATAAGTTGAGGGTAAAAGAATGATTTGGCAATTTTAGTAGGTGACAAATTTACAGTTAAAAGATTTTCAGGGATGATAAAAAATTTGCAAGGGTAGAAAAAAAAAAAAGTCTGTGACAATATCTACTGAATTTTCCATGTGAAAATGATAAATATATTTATTTATTTTTGCACGTCTTTTACGCTAACTTACTGTCAGAAAAATATAAAAAAAAAAAAAAAAGCTCAGTTTTTTCTTTTATACAATTGAAAGCGGGTATTTTATTTCTTTTTTTTTTCAAGACAAAACTGTAATCAGAGTGAATGTATATATCACTGTGTGTATTTATACTATTGTACAGTGGTTCTTTAGAAAAGTAAAAAAATCAAAAGTAGGAATTTTTACGGTTAAAGAATACAAGCTTGAGAAATAAAAAAAAATTAAGATAAATAAAAGAAAACCAGAATAAATAGACAAAAAAAAAAAATAGTACATGTACAGAGAGATTTTCGTGATAAATAGAGAAAGAAAAAAATAAATAAAAAAATAAAATTTATATACTGGTTGAAGAGGTATGAATTGGGTCTCAGAGTTGAATTGTAAATGCATCAACCAGCGATGCAGAATAGTGGAAATTTTTTATCTATTTTTTTTGTGTTTTTTTTTTTTTAAATAAATGAACTGGGAATTATGCGTTAGACAAATGTTCACTTATGAAGACAAGCTTAACTCAAAGCTTTTCAACTGAATGTTTTGTGTATATATTTATTTTAAACGTCTTGAATTTATATTGATATACATATTTGTCTTGTTCTTTTGTCTTATAAATTATTTATATAATTCATTTAAGAAAATATGTACAAATTCACATAATATCATGACAATGTTAAAGCGGTAATTTAACTTGGTTTCACAATTTGTTCTCTCACAGCTTACATTCAGCCTTGGTTTGTTCGATCTTGGCTGGATATTGCACCTGTGCATGCACATCTGTGCTTTTATATACAATACAAATAAACTTTATATTATTAATATTTTAATTTTAAACAGCAAACAATTAAATGATTATGTATTGCGATTATTTAAACATGGAAAAATTAGTTTTTCCAAGAACTTGTTTCCATTATTTATCATAATCAATTATTAAATCTTTTTTAAAATCTTAAATACAGTCTAATTCATTAAATTGATTCCAATTTTTTCGTGGAATTATTTTTGTAAATTTATCATTATTATTAAAAAATTTTTTAATCATTTTCATTTTTTTTTTACGAGCACATTGGCGCGCTACGCGCGCCTGTATTTATACCTTCTAAAAGGTTCATTGTTCATTGATTTTATAAACACAAGTATTATCATAAAAAAAAAAAATAATGAATAAATTGACGAAAAATTTTTTTAATTTATTTATTTACACATAAATCACACATAATTCACACGTAATTTTTAGTCTAATAACATCAAGATTGAATGTTTACTGAAAAAGTTGTGCTACCTTAATATGTCAATTTTAAAAAAAAATATAAAAAATATTTGAAAAAATTTTGTTTTTGAATTATTTCTTCACACATAAAAAACACATAATTCGCACAAAATTTTGAGCCCAATTGCATTAAGATCCGATGATTATTGAAAAAGTTGTGCTAGCTTAATATGTCAATTTTTTAAAAAAATATAAAAATATTTAAAAAAATTTTCTTTCAAATTTATTTCTTCACACATAAAAAACACATAATTCTGCAACAAAATTTTAGTTTCTCCAATTGCATCGAGATACGATGATTATTGAGAAAGTTGTGCTAGCTTAATATTTGAATTTTTTAAAAAAATGTAAAAAATAAAAAAAAAAATTTTGTTTACTCGCTTTTTTTTGTTGTTTTTTCGTTGCTAACGAAATAAATAAAAAAATAATAGAAAAAGGCAAACAGAAAGAAATTTGTATGAGAGTGAGTGAGAAAAAAACAATGACCAATCAAATGTCCGGAAGACCGATGATGTTTGTCCTTTTTATATTAGGATTTTGGTATTTAATTTTTTAACAATAAAAAAATGATTTTTTAATATTTTTTCTAAATAATTATTCAAGTAAATTAGATGTAATTTAAAAAAAAAAAAATTATTTCGTTATTGTTTTTAGTATTTTATTTAAAAAATAATTTTTCTCTTAAATTTTTTTTTTTTTTTTTCGTAATTTAATCATAATAATTACTAAAATTATTGAATGAAAATTTTTAATCAATTCTATGAATTTTTTACTACTCAGTTTACAATTTTCCGAAAAAAAAAAAAACCTAATTTACCTTAATTTAATATTTAAAAATTACCCATTTTAATAATAATAAAAAAAAAAATTAATTTACATAAATAAAAATTCTATTTAACGCCAGTATGATAATTAATTTATGCAACTATTTTTAAATATATTTTTATTTTAATTAAAAATGAGCTGAATTTTTTTTTAATTAATATTTCACATCACAATATGAAAAAAGTATATTTAAAAAATTTAAAATACAATTATACTCAATAAAAAAAAAAAAAAAACAAAATTTCTATAAATAGTTAATTCTAACTGACAGTTAAATAATTGCTGTCAAGTTAAAAATTCTCTACAATTTAAAAAAATAATTAAAAATAAAAAAACTAAATAAAAACTTTTTTTCTATATATTATTTTTGATTTTTAGTGCAAAAAAATGAAATAAAAAAAAATAGTAAAAGACCAAAGGTGACGGTAATATCTTTCGGATAATCCTTTGCCGGATTCAGGTCAGGAATCTTTAATCTTCATCGAAAGAATATCAGAAAAGTTATAGAAAAAATGTGATAAAAATGAGAAATCTACTTCATATATATATAATACATAATATAAAGTTGTAAGATTTTTTTTCTCTCATTCCCTATTTTTCTCTGAGGAATCACACTTCAATAGGTGATACATCTTCCGGGTGATACATGTACTCTCATATATATTTCTCAATATATATAAAATATAAATTTATGATAATATATGTTTGCAGATTGTGTGGTTTAAATGTATGTTAGTTCAACACACATCCACACACACACATGCACATACACAATACGTATCAAGTCAAACGTATAGCGCACTCGTAATATCGACCAGACGCGTTATTTCCATATCGTTGCATACTACGGATGCATACAAGGGACTACGTCGTCAAATTTTAAAATTGCTTGCTTCATCATTTTTTATTTTTTTCATCTCTTTTTTCCTTTTTTTTTTTGATACTTTATAAATAAAATAAATAAAAAAGCACGAAAAACATACATCTCGATACAACATAAATTTATAAATATTTTATTTTTGACAAAACATTGTAGCTTTAAAGTTTTTTTAAAATATTTTATTTATAAAATAATATTTCTCAAGTCAATATTATATTTTCACGCTTTTATTGTGATTAATTTTTTGTTTTTATTATTAATCTCATAGAAAAATCAAGCTGGTGTTTGTTGAATGAATTTTTTTGATTTTTTTTTTTTTTGTAATGAGAGCTAGTGTATTTAATTTTGACATGAAACATAGTTAAAATTTTTTTTCTTAAACTCAATAAACCAAGTTATTTTGAAATAATAAAAAATTTATTTTCACAAGAAAATATCAATCAAAAATTGAGCTTATTCGATTGATCTTAAAATTAATTTTAAACGTATTTTATTTTGTATTTTGAAAAATAGAAAAAATAAAATTTTATGTATTTTTTTTTCTTATAATATCGTGCTGCATGAAAGAATGAAAAAATAAAAAAAATTAAACAAAAGTAATGGTGATAAAAAGGAAAAAAAAAAAAGGCATTTGAATATAATCATAGAGTCTAATCAAGAAAATCTCAATATAAATTTACCAGTATAATTCCCTTATCTTCCATTGTCTCATTTTTCTTTGTTTTCATCTTTGAGGTTTTTTACATTAGCCAGTTATCTCAGTGTGTTTTTGCATATAGTCATATATGAAAAATAAAAAGCTCACAACTGAGACTGTGTTGTCCCGCATAAGTCAAGCTAGACGTTGGTCTATTTACGTGTCATACATAACATACACACTCAAGACATACTATCAAAAGACACCACATACGAATTGCACGCGTTTTTTTTTTTCAAGAAAAAATAAACATATATAGTCCGCCTCAACGACCACATGAATTATTAAATAAACGTTAACGTACGTCAGATATGAACAAGTATACACAAAAAGTAAAAAAAAACAAAATTTAAAGAAAAAAAATAAAAAAGTTGTAAACAAACTAGTCAGCAGTATAGATATATGTCAACTTTTTATTCAAGACTTTCATAAACTCTGTGCAATGTCGTAAAAAATTTAACTTTTTCATCAATCTCAACAAATGCCATTTAAATTTACATTTTTCCCTTTTTTTTTTTATTTTTATGTTCAATTTTTTTTATTAATTCATAAATAAAAATCAATAAATATACACTATTTTTATTTTAATGATTTTTATTTTTTTTTTTATTGTTTCTTATAATGTTGGTGGTATACATAATAAACTGCTAAATATAAAACAATCATGTGCATTATTATCGGCTAATTTAAAACACGCAGAGACTTTTTTTTATTTTTTATTATTTTTTATTTATATTGAAGGTTGTAAAAATATAATAATAATTGTAAATGGAACATAAATAGACAGAGACATGAAAATTGTATTAATATATATATCAGTGGTATCATATCCCATGGTAACCATAGGTAACCATCGATAAAATAACTGCAACTGTGGGCAGTATCGCAACAAACCGGACATAGCTTTGCCAAATCGCCCTCACAATCTGCTATCACTAGACATAAACTACCACTCAGTGACGCTCTCTCACATTGGGATATTATCATGCGAGAGTAGTAACAGCAGCTCCAACAAAAAATATTATATTTTTTTTCAAATTTATTTATCGTTTTTTTCTCAACTTCATATGTGTATTTTATCCCTCCAAAAAATCATTTAAATTAAACATCGTAAATTTTTAAAATAACAGCTGGATAGAATCATCTCAATCAGCAAGATAATAATGATTAACAATTATTTATTTATAAAAAAAAAAATAACAAGTAGTTTACAAGTTAAAAAAAATATATTTAAATATTTTTTAAATGTATTTAAAAATTCAAAATAAAATGTAATAATTAAAATTTTTAGATATATTTGATATACATCTAAGTAATGATCAAAAATGATTTAAATTATATTAATTTATATTTTTTTTTTTTATATTTTTTATAAAACATTATAATAAAATAAATAAAAATTACATTTATTTATAAAAACTTTAAATATATTTTTATATAAATTGTCAAATAAAAAATATAAAATTTAAAATTATTACGATTAAATGCAGCTTTTATTTATCTAAAATTTATGTCGAATATAATTTAACATTTTTTATTTGATCCAAGTCGAATTATATGTAAAAAATTATCACTTGTTTGAATATTATAGGTTCCATAAAGAATGTAGCTTTTTCACTTAAGCTTTTACGAATACAGTGCAGCAAAAAAAAAAAGGAAAGAAAAATCGTTTAACCAAAATAAAAAAAAAGTACAATAATATACGATCGCGATAGCCACCACCACCACCACCACTCCACCAGTATATCCGTAAATATACTCAACATATATTCTTTTGTAAGCCAATGTTTTTTTTTTTTATTTTTTTTTCTTTAATAACAAGCAGCACGCAGGGACTGAGCAGGTAGCATCAACTTTATTTCATCGTACACAGTAGCCAGTGATCGTTTATCCACTTATATTATAGCGACTCGATTATAGTCGTCGTTCCCCTCTATTTTATCACAACTACATGGTAAAAATAAAATGAAAAAAAGTTGAATAAATGAAGAGAGTTTAAGTTGAACTATACTGCAAAAATATTGAGTATAAATTTGCGTTTGAATCGATTATTGTCAGATGGAATTCAACCAGACAGTTTACTTTTTTTTTATTTTTTTTTTATGATAACGTAAATGTATATGATTGTGTTTAGGCTTTTCTCTAATAGATGATCCCTTTTTTTTCACATTATCTATTATTGATAAAGAGTGTGTCGTGAGTCTTCATCGTATGTGGATTTTCTATTATGGAGCTTGCACAGTATCGATTCAACAAAGTTTAATAATAAAAAAAAAAATAATGATAACAGACATAAACGTTAATTAAACTTGTCTATTTTGAAATATAAATTTTTTTATTATTAACAGTACCAAAAGTTTGAGGAATATATTATATAAAATATTATTAAATTAAAAATTTATCGAGTTTTTGATGAGTTATTTTGAATTTAGTAGTATAAAGTTAATATGGTCAGACATATTATAATTTTTACCTTTAAAATGAAAGGAATAAAAATTGCACTGTATAATTATAGTAATAATAAAAATTTAATTTTGCTTTTGAGTTAATTTCTTGTCAAAGTTTGAATAAAAAAAAATTTTTTTTTTGTTTAAAATTATTGGGTTATTGTGGAGCTTTGAGTCATTTACGTTCATTGAATCGAAGAAAGGATTTTTTCAACTGCATAGAATATAGATCGGCTAATTTTTTTTTCAACATTTTCGATTTACCAACTACCCATTTTACTTTTCCAGCAAGAAATATCTCAAATTCATATATATATTTATTTTTTTGACTCAACTTTTGTTAGTAATCTTGTGTGTGCCACCGCGATTTGGGCTTTTACGACTTTCAAAATAAAAAAATGAAAGTAAGAGATGAACAAGCAAGCAAAAAGATAGATTTTAGTGAAATGCAAAAGATGCTACAAGAAGTGAAACGATAAAACTTCTCTATTGCAAGAAACCGACACCATCACAAGACCATATTCCATATTCCACTTGAGCAAACCGCACGCGTTTCAAACTTATTATTTTCTTTCTCGACTTTTTTCCTCTTTTTATTATTATATTTTTACTCAATTTTTTTTTTTTTTCTTTTTGTTTTTCTTTCAAATGTTTACTCCTCTATCTAAACTTTTTTTTCTCTCAAGCTTTCTTTTTTATTTTATTTATTTTTTCATGTCCCTTTTTTTTTCTGCACTTTAAAAAGCCATAGTTTTATATACGTTCTAGAAAAAAAGTACTTGCATTGGACGTTACAAATTTTTTAGATATTTTCAACTAAGGTTTTTTTTCATGAATATCTTATTTTTAAGTTACAACAAAAGTATCTTATTTATTTATTATTATTATATTTTAAAACTTTTTTTTTTTTTATTCTTTTTATAACTAAAAAAAATTTTTTATAAAAACAATTTTCCTGAAGCTATAATTCATTGAATTGCCTTTTTTTATGTTGAAAAAAAATAATAATAATAACAGCAATAAAATTGCATTTAAACTTTTATTTATATTAAAAAATATTATTCAATAAAAAACAAGTAGAAATAATAATTTCAAGACAAAAAAGCTCGAATGACTTTTCATCAGCAATGACATTGTACTGGTTGTCGTCGTCATTTAATTTTCCTCGATATACTTATATATTTTTTTGTCTTCTTTTCATTTCCTCCCCTATTATACAGTTGCTGATTCTTTCACGTTTCGCTTATTAGCATAGATCCCCTCTGGGTTAACACTCGAGACTACCAGACAGTCACACCCTTCCACTCTCCTTTCCCTCATTCACCCTCCTATATTTTTTTTTATTTTTACTCATTCATTTCCCGATGCTGTTTTATATATATATTTCTTCTCATTTATACACTTTTTCTTTTTTTATTTTTTCATTTTCTTGTCTCAACTGCATGCCTCATTTATTTCACTACCACCTCGAGTATCATTTCCCACACAACTTTATAATATATCTATACAAAAAAAAAAAAATAAATAAAACATACGATATAAATTTTTTAACAGTATAAAAAAAAAAAAAATAAATAAAAGCTCGCGAGGGTCATTGTCTTGTCAATTTTTTTTTATAGTATTATTATGATTTTTTTTCTTGTCTCAATATGTAGCTGTGTACTTGTAAGAAGGGTGTCTTTGGTTAACAAAAAAGTGTATCCCATAAAAGTCAGACACTTTCTATATAGCTATTTTTTTTTCTTTTGCTATCACCTCCCCGGAGATATTGTCATAACTATTACCCCCTTGGACACAGTGTTATATCTTATGTACAGGTTGCTCATGTGTATTACGTAGGTGAAGAGGTTACGGCACTCGAGGGAGTATGTTTAATATGTCTTGTTGGTTGTATGTCGGTGTGCAAACGTGCAAACCCCTTGACAGAACCAACGCACTGAAACGACCTCTTGTCTTTGTCCTCCATAATAATAAAAATAATTTTTTTTTTATTTCATATTTTTTTCAACACTCAACGATCGATAATACACAGATATTTATACTATAAAAATATTTCATGTATTTGATATAGATATATATAAAAATATATATTTTATTTTTATGCATCCATTTATTATAGTTGAGCTTTATTTTGCTATATCTTCATTTCTCTCTGTACTATTTTATTTTATTTTTTTTTTTCTTTTTTATTTCTCTTCCACATCACCTCATCCTCAAATCCTTCTCACGTATTGCTGATTTCATAATTTCGGCATCTTGCCAAGGCCACGTACGTGATCGTACCATTTTTGAAATCGAAATCTATACCTAAATATCGACGTATAGTCTATTTTTAAATTCTTTTTTTTTTTTTCATATTTTATTCATATATCTTTACGATTGGTAAAAATAAATTATAAAAAAAACTTTAATATACATTTAAAATAAACGAAAAAAAATTTAAACAATTTAAAAACTTGAATTATTTTCAATATATAAAATAATAATTTAGAATTTTTTTAAAAAAACTTTTTCAATATTCAGTTAACTGAATTTTTTAACAGACATTATTTGTATTGATAAAAAAAGTTTATTAAAATTTGCATATATTTTAAATTAACTTATTAAAATTGTATACTGAATAAACAAAATAATTGAGGATGATATTGAGAATTGGATGAAAAATAGAAAATAAAAATGATTCTGTTGTCTGTTCAGCTAACAATAGAGGAATATTTTTTTATTTTTTTGAAATTATAAAAAGCGGAATATGTAGTAGAACAATGAGGCAAAGTTTTGGAATGTATATTGATGTTATATTACATAACATATATATGATAAAATGATGCTTTCGTGTTTACTCGCCATTCGTTGCTTTTGGAGTTGAACAAGCCGCTCAAGTGGTCTGTTTAGTAGCACTCAATGCAATGACATGATTAATTGCAGCAATATGCCTGCTTTCAGTATTACAAGGCGTTTCTCAAACCATAAGAGGCTGGTAATAGTCAGTGGTATAGCTAGATTTTTAGTCAGACAGTATAAAGGCACGATGCACAAGTACATTACTTAGACAATATATATACACACAAAATTTTAATGCATACATCTATGATAATAACTTAAATAATATTACAAAGACTTGATAATTTCATTTATTTATACATTAAGTATGATGATGCGTGATTAAATAAATTTACCACAATATCATTAAAATTGTTAATTAGTTGTTTATATATTTACTCACAATTTAATTCTTGATAATTTATATATTATTTTTGTATATTTGTTTCTTTGTCATCATGATATACTGTTTATTGTGTTTTAATCGAGTAAAAATGATTAATTTTTCATCTAAAATTCATCAAATTAACGTAATTTATTTAATTTTTTTTTGTTTTTGATGGAATTATACTTGATTTAAATTTATTTATATTTAAAAATTAATAAAGACTGTTAAAATTTATAAAAATTAATTGAATTACTTTAATTTATATTGATGAAATTTTTTAGTTATTGGATAAATTATTTCTTCCAATAATATTACTAGCACTTTGATGAAATTAAAATTTAATTTTCGATTTAATTAATTATTTATACTAGTAATATTAAATAATTGATTATCTTTATTGAAATAATTTAAAACTATTTGAAATAATTAAATTAAAAGTTGATAGAAAAAAAAATTCAATTCAAGTAAATTAATTTAATTTAGAAAATTTAAATGTGAAGAAAGAAAAAATACAAAATAACAGTTTCTTTGTAGTAGATAATTTTGTATGCACATTTACTAGGACAATAAGAATTTTGTTTATTTATAGAAAAGAGGATTCTCTATATGGGTTGGGCATTGTCATGGGTTGTGTATGTAGAGCAGTCATGTGTCTCTGCATCTATTCGTATCTCGGTAAATTTGTGAGGCATTCTACATATCTTTTCCTCTCTCTCTCTCTTTCTTTCTCTTTCACACGTGTTATCTTTTGTTGTATAGATATGTACATAAACAGATGTCCCGGACACATACCGCTGTACCGTTGTCTCTCTAGAGAATGCCAAACAGAATCTCTGAATTCTGTCGGTCAGACTGCCACTGTTAGAAATTTTCAATATATATATCTAAACCCGGACAACATCAACGCACCATTCAAACAACTCGGATTTCGAAAGCAATTCAATATCAATAAGTCCCTTTGAAAATTGTGTCACAATTACACATGTGTTATTTCAAAATTATTTCACTAATTTACCACAAAACATTTCGTTTTAAATTACAACTCATTACTAGCACAAATTAATTATTTTCTCTTTAAATTTACTCGTTGAATTTTTCTATTTAAAAAAAAAAAAGAAAAATAATTATAGACTCTAAAAACTATGCAATAATAAAATATAATTTAAATTTTAATTAATAATTAATATTTGTAAATAAACAATAATATTTTTCAATAAAAATTTGAATTGTTGTTTATTTATAAATTTATGAATTATTTTGCTGTTTTTAGTAACTTGTTATTGTTATTTTGTATTTAATTATAATAATATTTATATTGCAATTTATATACAGAGTGAATTTGTTGAAGGCCAAATGATTTTATCATTTTATGTGTTTATATCATGCAAATTTATGCGTATACTTGAGTTGTAGTTGTACTTGAGCTTTTGTAACGTCAGTTGAAATATTAACTGCTACGTTGTTGAAAGTAAGACTTTTTAAAAAGTTTTTTATTTTCCATTTATATAATCTAGGTCCACACGATGGCCTAAGAGAGATTTATTTTTTTTTTCGTGTGCAGTTTTGTTTTTTTTTTCTTTTGCTAGGTCAAAGTCGATACGGGACACGCGAGGCCATACCCCTGGCGAGTATTTTTTAAAACCTGGTTTAGTTTTTTTTTTTTTTCTTCATATATATTCCACAAAAATAATAAAAATATTAAAAAATAAGCAGGTCAAGTTAAGTCGCTTTTGTTACTTAATAATAACAAAAAAAAAAATGAAATAAAAAGGTCGTTTGTTGTAGCTGTGTGTATCGGTTATCAATTATTTTCTTTCGGAAAATTGAAACTACTTTTCGATACAAAACATCACACAGAACAATCAAGTAATAAATCTATATTTAATATATTTTTTTTTATTTAAAAAATAAACCCTACAATAAAAGCTCTCAATGAGAATTAAATTTTTTTCTCTCAATTACAAATAAAATTTATAAACAAAAAATTAAAAATCTTTTTGAAAAAATATTACTTAAAACAAGCAGCTAATTTAGTAGAATAAAATAAATAATTTATTTACCTGATGGATGTCATAATGAAAAATACAAGCTTTATAAAAAAGCTCATAAAATAAATAAAAAAAATATTCTTTTAAATACTCAAGACAAATTTAAAGAAGCATTTTTAAATTCTTTATTATATTTATTTTTTTTTTAATTTAATATTTTTTTTTTTTTCATTTACTTTCAACTGTCATTAAGTTGACTTTGCGCATGTCAATGAGGTTATTTAATGAGAAACTTCAGACATGAGAAGATCAAAGGATATTCAGTTGATAAAAAAAGCAGTATAAAAATATAATTCAACACAGTATCCTTGTGATGTTTTTTTATTTACATTTTTGGTCGTTATATAATTTAAAAATATCATATACATATTTCATTCATTATATAATAAGTTTTTATCATTTAATTTTAATGTTTATTTATTTTATTTGCCTTGAGAAATACGGCTGACAACATAATTCAGTGATAAAACATAAATCAAGTCAGACATTTAATAATTCAGCAACGCCAAAAGTATAAGTGCAACTGAACATTTTTTTCACCATGTTTTGTTAGCACTCATTTTTTTTATCATCCAACTATGACACAACCCAAGAAACTAAATAAATGAAAAAAAAAAAACGACATCACAGTGTCACCAGCTTCTAAAAACGGGGTCGTTTCAACCCTTCCGGGAACTCAATGTTTTTTTTTTTTTTTAATTCTTTTCTTATAATTTCTTTTTCATTTTTTTTTATCCTTGAATGACGACTGTCGTCAACTGCTTCAAGGAAAAAATCATAAGCAAGATGAATAGAGCAGAAAAAAAAATATCCAGCTGAAAAATAAAATAAATTTTCATAATAATGAAATGAAAAATACAAAAGAAATTCGAGGAACAACATGATAATATTGGCATTGTGCAGTAAATAAAAAATTTTCATTTGGTTTTATTTTTTTAGCTTGAATATTATTTATTCATAAATAGAATGAATAGTATAAATTTTGTTTGAATAAAATATATTTTATAGAAAAAAAAAAAAAGGTTAATAATAAATTACTGTGAATTTGTTTATTTTCATATATGTGGGTTAATGTGAAATAAAATACTGAAAGCTTTTTGTAGTCTTTGAAGTATACACATTGCCATCAGATTGAATAATGTATCATGAATTTCATATTGCCATATGCGTCATGTGATATACCAAGAATACCATGATTATAATTCATGATTGAATGTATCTCACACTATGCATCTAATGAATATTCATGTACAGTTGATTTGGACATGCGACAACGTGTAACAGTTAAAGTCAAAAAAATATATATCATAATATAGATAAATAAATGAATAAGTAAATATGTAAATTTATAAATAAACAATCAAATAAATTAATAAATAAATATTGTTCTATTAAAATCTACAAGTGGCTATTTTAAAAATTTAAAAATTTATCTATTATTTTTTTTTTTCAACAATAGTTTAATCATTTTTTAAACTCTTTACTTTCAACCTAATAAATAATTTTAAAAAAATAAATATTTAGTTTTAAATTTATAAAATTAAAATTGGAAAAATATTAAGAAATTTTCTTGGAAAAATTTTTAAAACAAGTACTTAAACTTTTAAAAAAATAAAATTTCATTTTTTAGTTTTAATTTTAATTATTGTTAGTTGAAATAAACATTAAAAAAATAAATAATTTATTGGAAAATTACAAATATTATTTACATTATTTAATAGTATAAATGTTACAAAAAAAAAAAAAATATATATTGAATGCATATCGATGTTCCTGGATATTTTAAGAAACAGTTAAGCTTCAAGTTTCAATTTCATTTAAAACGTTTCACGTACACTATGCCATGTATATTTCGAATATTTCATAAGCGTACAACCATTTCCTGAATTTCAAACGGTTTTTCAACTTTTTTCGCATTCACATTACCTCTTGCTGCTTATTTCATTGCCGCATTTTTTCTTTTTTTAACAATTTTTTATCCTTGTTTCTTGCCACTTTTTTAAAAAAATATTCTTTTTACATTTATTTATTTATTTTATGGTACATGTTCGTCTTCAGTATCTTCAGACATTTACTAAAAAATTTGTACTGCCTAAAATACATATATATATTTTTTTTTCCATAAAGTCAATTTTATATTCTGAACACGCAAAAAATATTACATTTCACACATATGTCACGCAATTTTCAACTATTTCATGCTATTCTACGATGGAACTTCATGAAAGACCCTATATAAACCTCCCTTATTTTATTTTTTATCATTTCATCCATGAATCCAGTCTATTTACCATAAATTTTTAAAAACCCTATATAAATATTTATTTTAATGTATCTAATGTACACATAAATCAAAGCAAAATTTATAACTGAAAAAAAAACCTAAATAATTAATTTAAAAATCGACAAAATAATACTAAAAAATTTCATTAAAACCTTTATTCAAAATTTCTATGTTTTATATTTCATGTATAAAAATTTTCATGAGCTTTAATATTAAAGCTCAAATATTAAATTTACACTGAAATTTTTTTGGATATATATTATAAAAATTTCATAATAACAATATATTAAAAATGAATGAATATATGAGAATTTGGCTTGTCTAAAAAATGAAAAATGAAAAATAAAAAAAAAAATACAAAATTGGATTCTCACGAGAATGGATGCCACACACAACAATTCGCGAAATACATATGTGAAGTCACGAATACAAGTATGAATATAAATGAGATTACACACAGTGGACTTGTGTTGTGGTCTCTGACATACGTCATATGTCTAAGGTTATGTATAATGTACATAGAATGAGTGTGTAATATATAGATTGAGAGTGTGGTGGTGGCTTTTTACCCATGGGGTCTTTCTCGTGTGCATTCACGTGCATAATTTTCGTGGGTTTTTCCCAAAGGATATACACACACACACATAGGCTAGTAACGCATCTTATCAAGTGAGTTCCCATAAGAGCATTATTCTCTCTCTCTTGGATCAAAACTTAAAATCCATCAACTAAATATAGACTTTAGCCACAAGTAAACTCTAATAAACTAAAGTGTTAATTTAGATAATAACTTGGTTATTTTATTTTTTCAATAATTTGTAAGTTTGCTTTAAAATTTAATAGACGAAAAATTATTAATTCTACCAAGTCAATCAAATGAATTTTTTACAATTACATAAATTTATTATTAATGAATTTTTTAAAATTAAAAATTCACTCTTAATAAATTTTTTAAACTATTTAAATATTAAAAAAAGCTTTTTATTAAATTTTTTAGATATTTTTTTTTTTTTTCATTTCATTAAATGAAAATTAAATTTTCTTCAATTAAAAATTTCATTGTAATTTTCATTACTTAATAATTGACAATAGAAAAAAATTTCAATTTTAAATATAAAATATATTTAATGATAAAAATAGTAATTTTATAAAATAATAATAATTAAAATTAAATTGTCACAAGTAATGTTAATATGTAATTACATTAAAATACAAATATTACAAATATAATAATATTACAGATAAGTTGTATATGTGGTAGATAGTATTGTCAAAAGTAATTGGGACAATGAATAAGAGGTGACACCAGGTAATTTGGTCTAGCGTTAGAGAGTTCACTGGTATACACCTCAGGACAATGGCTAATAAATGTTGAGCATGAGCAGCCAAAGTATAGATGTTAGTATACACAGAGGTTGACCATGCACCTATATCTATATATTATATATATAAAATAGAACTTTGCTAAAATAGAGAACATATAATAGGGTTGCTATGTGTACAGCTTTTGGAAGCATTGTTATCACATTTTCCTCAGAGAGAAAAGCCACGACGAGACTCAACTTTCACGTGTTAAATAACTACTATTATATCTCACACTAAACTATTTGATTTTTTTAATTTATTTATATATTTATCATCAAACTAATAAACAATCTTGTAAAAAAATTCAAATTAAATTCATTAATAAAAACATAAAAAAACAAAACAAATAAATTTTATTTTTAATTTAATTGTTTATATGTTATTAAATAAATAATTAAATTAATTGTTACGTGCGTTTATAAACACCACGTATTTATTGGTCAGCCACTAATCCACCTGTCAACATTAAATTTTACTTGTATTTTCTAATTCAAAGTAAATTTACCCGCTGTGATATCAAATTACTTGGTTTGTTTATATGCGTATATACAAGTTCCCCTTTTTTTTTTTTTTGATTCAGTATAGTGATAATGAAGGGGCTAAAGGTCCAAGGTTGATATTGTGGATTTTAGGCCAAGCCAAGGGGAATAATAAAAATACTAGAAAAAAAATGACAAGGAATTTAGTTATATGACAATTTCCCCCTGCGTATCTAACAGAATATAATGCGTTTTTTGTTGATCTACCCTCTGATAAAATTATTACCACCATTAATCGATTCACCCTGAAATTTTTTGGATACGATAACACACTGCATTATATATCTAACACTCTTATTTATAATTTTTTTTTATATATATATTTCTTTTTTTATTTCGAGACAAATCAATATACGTTATTCGTTGCTTTGAGACATGATCAAACAATTGGGCGTGACTGAAAATTACTTGCTGGTATAAATAAGCTCAAGCTTCATACAGAAAATACGTAGAAAAAAATTTTTTAGTTTAATTTTTTTGTTTTTTCTTTATCTCGTTTGTTTCAGATGCCATTGGTTTTTTTTTTATATTATTTCTATCTATCTTGCTTAGTTGCTTTCTATCTTTTACCACGCGAATTTCTATTCTTCAATTTTATTTATTTTATCCTTTTTTTTTTTTTCTTTTGCCTTTTGTAGATAGTGTTCATCGGGTCATTAGTTTCACTCAGTCTGTACGAAAGCATCGTTAGTAAATTGAATTAATGGTTTTCAGATTGGATTTCTGATTAACTTCTTAATTATTTTTTTTATCTTTAATTTATTTTTAAGTTTTCATATTGTTTTTGTTTATAAAAATAAATTAACTTTGTTTAAATAAAATTGAACATAATAATAAAAAGCTCAAGTTACACGAGATATTTTTCACAATTTTATAACAGTCTTGTAATTTATATTTCAAAATAATTTTCTACTTGTTTGTATTTATTATTATTATGGGTTTTTTTTCAACTTAAAAGTTTGGTTATATCCTTGGCTAAAAATAGACTGATTAATAGTCATGCACTGTGGGCTTTAAATGACAAAAATCTCCCTGGAGCAACATAAAGAAAATAATAGCAAATGCATCACATAGGCAGACTCTCTAGACCATCTGGTCTCTTTATTTTTCATATGAGCCTATACTCAGCCTGTTGATAAAACATAAATTGAAAAAAAAAAATAACATTCTCCTGGAAACAATAATATACTTTTTTATTTTTTCGTTATTTTAATATATGAAGCCCCTTGATAATGCAAAATACGCGTTTTTACCCTCACATTTTGTCAATATTTTTTAAAATAATTTTCCAACAAGCTCAAAATATTTTTCCATTACTGAATAAGATTTATTTTATTATTCAATTAATTTATATTTTGTTTGTATAAATTTTTTTTTTTTCAAATCTAAAGTAAAAAAAAATACAATGAAAAATTTTATTCAACTTCAGTGACTATTGATTTATTATATAATTTTTTTTTTTTGTTCACATAAAATAACATGGAAATATGTTTTTAAATTAATTGAAAAAAAAAGCTACAGTACAGAAAAATAATATTTGTCTTTATAAAAAAATATTAGTAGTTTTTAATTAAATTTTTTTATTAATTTATTGAAAATTCATTAAATTGAAATGATGATTTTAAGCATGAAGAGTATTTTTAATGTGATTAATAACAAAATGAAAAGCTCAATGATTAATTATTATTTCAAAAAAATAACGTGTTTCATAAAACAACAAGATAATATTTGAAAAAAAAGCTAAATATATCTTGAATTTATAATTTTTAATATTTTTTTTTGTCATTAAATAAATGCAAGCGAGGTCACAATGATGATCTCTGTATATGACGTACATTTAACTGGCACGTGGGCGTAATTTTGTGTTGTAAATCACGTGGACCAGTGAATGTTATATCTAACCGAGGTTATAAGAGCTTATGAGCTTTCATAAACGTTTTTGGGATAAAATTGAGATTTCAAATAAATAAAAAAAATTAAATACGCTTTAAAAATACTTCAAGTAAACTAGCCGGTTATTCTCCTTGACTAAATAAAATAAAATAAAAATAAAAATTTAATCACATCTTGCTGGACAATTCACACAATACATGAGCTTTTTTTTTATTTATATCCATTCACGTTTTATAAATAAAATTTATAATACCACATTTATTTATAAACAATATATTTATACAAAAAAACGTTCAAATTGTGTCTGAAAAAATGAGGAAATTTTGAGGATAGTGTGGCACAAAATATATATATCCCTCAAAGCTCACTAAAGATCACTGTGAGACTCGACCAGGTGTGTGCTGGGTTTCTTATACACTTTCTTGTGATAAAAGCGCTTACGTTCAGCTCAAATATATATATAAATGTGTTGACAGTAAACAGCAAAAAAAAAAAAAGGAAAAATAAATAAAGAATAAAAAATTCATGTACCGATGAAAGCCCCAAGATTCGTGGGAAAGGAATTGGGTATATTTTAAAATACTTTATTTTTCATCGCATCAATGACGAAGACCAGCACTTACCTCAAATTGATTTGCATATTTTTTTAATTCCATCGATTCATATATTTTTTTTCTTATTATATTTGTTTATTGGCATTTTATATTTTTATTTTTTACAATTGCAGAGATAAATTCAAATTATTATTTGAAAAATTCATAAAATAATGAAAAAAAAAAATTAATTTAATTTATTTTAAACACGAGCAATAATTCTCAAGTTAATTTTGACGTTAATTTTTTTTTTTTTTTTGAACCATAAGATCAAAGATTAAGAAAAGAAAAGAAAAAAAGTTTTTATATTTTTTTATTTCTTTTATATAATAAACTTAATGGGTGTATATTGAGTGAATGATGATGATCGAGTCACGTCACGAGGATATTGATGGAATTAAAAGTATCGTAACCGACAAGAAAAAGTGTCTAAAACTATACTTAATATAAACGTGTGTATAAAATAAAAATAAGGGAAAAAAAAAGTTTCCCTTAAAAGAAAAAAATAATAAAACGAATAAAGAAAAAATAAATAAATAAAAAAAAAAAAAAAACTAAACAGCAAGGAATATAAAAGTTGGCTAGAAGTATGAAAATGATGGTATGGATATAGAAAGCACGTATGAGGGAGCATCACATCAAGTGTGTCCCCGATGAAATGCCTTACTCATATGTCATATAAAAATCTTGGGGACACATTGAGTATCAGTGTAGCTTCTGCAATTTTCCACACCACAAAACATGCAACGATACACACACACGATATCAACGATGAAAATATATTGTCAAATGAGAAACGAATAAAGGGTGAATATATACTATCCACAGAATACATTTTCAAGATATTTTTTTTTATTTTTCAAGCTGCTGCTTCCTTGCCGACTCATCTCATATAGTTTTTTATATTTCATTTTTTTTTTTTCTCTCATTTTATTTCGTTTGTCTCTCCCCATTGTTGTCTCTTCATTCTTATCGTTTACCACACACATATTTTCTTTTTTATATTTATTTACTTTTATTATTATTATACATATTTTTTTTTTTTTTTTTTCATATCAAAAATGATCATTCAGAATCTTTAAAATGTCCTTTTTTTCTATTTCAAATTTCATCAAGTTCCATCATGAAATTCCGAGAATTCAGCTTGAGAAAATAAATAAAGTAAATGAAAAAATGAAAATAAATTTTATAATAAAAAATAAATTACTTGAAGCTGTCATTGATTTATTTAAATTTATATTTTAAAATTGGTCATTTATATTTAATGACAAAAGGGTAAATTGTATATTTAAATTAATAATAATACAATTGTATATATTTTGTTGATATGTTTATTTTAAAAAAATCTGAGAGTAACACCTGGTATACAACAGCTTTGACACGAACATTTATGTACAATTTGAACACGAATAGACCACTTGAATTGTTCAAGTACACTTATCACACATACAACAATACAACAAGTAAATAAAATTATCAAGAATAACATTAAAATAATCATATTCAACTATACAATTTAAACTCTTTTTTTTTTTTTAATATTATTAATTTAACATTAAAATTTGTCATCTATATATTTTATTCAATATTTTATTTCTTTTATATTTTTAAATTGTTCTTTGGCAATAAATGCTGATGTCATAAATGTTCAATTGTTGAATTCACAACGGGGTGTATTAATAGCAGCAGTAACCACAGTCACAGTTGTCGTTATAATAGAGGGGTTGCAATATACATTTATAAATTTAATATATAATAATAAATTTACTCAACTTTATTTTTACTTTTTCATAACTTGGATATATATATTTTTTTTTATATTTGTGTGTGAGTCTGCTCGTTTTAAATGAGTACATGACCCAAGTTAGTACGCTATTTATTTTTTCCCTCTTTTATTTTATTGTAAAAAATTTTTTGATTATGATTTTTTTTTATTCATTCATTTGTATTTTTTTTCATTATTCTATTATCATAATATTGACAATAATATTAGTATTATATTATTGGACATAAGAGGAGTGACAAAAGTGGGTCGTTACAATTTTTTTTTCTTATTCAAATAATAAGCGAGTTATAGTGACAAAGGAAGCACCAGATTGATACTTGTCTCTCTCTTTCTCGGCCTCTTTTGATGATAGTGGTCCAGGATTAAGTGAAGGAGGTGTGTTCACTATATCAGTGGCATTGTGTGTATGTAATAGCTATTGAAGATTCATAGTTAACCGATCCAAAATTTCCTCTTGCTCTTCTGCAATTGTATGCCACGTGGGACCAACAGAACATACGTACACAATGCCCTGCTTTTTCTACACCCTCCCTCTCGTTTGTCTCATTTACTCACTCAGTCAGTCTCTCTCTTTTTATTTTGGTATATAGTGTTGAGTCAATTGCATTTACCCTCATACCAATTTTCAAATATATTCAACTCCACCTCCTTTGCCTTTCTTGGCTCAACAATCGTCCTTCAGTTATAACTTATAATTGAAACAACACCCTTCGTTGTCGTCACTCGCCTTTCATTCTCTCTCTCTCTCTTTCTCATACTGGTTTCCACTACATTTATTTCATTTTCATCAAATCATTTACAATATGTTTTATCATTCATTCATTCTTTAGCAAATTGCTTATTTTATTTTATTTTTTTTTTTATACTGACAAACTGCTGGGCTTTGTTTTATTGATTAAATACCGTTATGATAGTGATAATTATTCATAAAATTATCAGTGTGAAATATTAATAGCAAAAATATATATATAGCTGGGTAATAAAATTATCGAAAGTAATAAAAGTATGAACTTTAGTTTGAGTGAAAAAGAAAAAACATTAGTTGAAAAGTCAAGAAATGAAAAGTAAAAAAAAAAAAAAAAAGTTGCATAAAAAGTGGTAACTGAAAAGAGAAAAAATAATATTAAATAAAAAAAAATTTTTTTTAAGTAGAAAAAAAAAAAAAAAGAAAATAATAAAAAAGAAAAACAAAATTAAGTAGAAAAGAAGTTGTGATCTCAAGTAAAAACTGGAGGCTCTATTGTAAGTCGGAAAATAAAAAAGTAATTAGAACTTTTCCGCCGTGCTTTCATTTACTTACTACCACTACTAGTACATTTGTATGCTTCCTATTTGACCTGACCAGCGGTATCAAACACTGCCCTTTATTTTAATTTTTTTTTTTTTTTATTTCTTCTTTTATCCTGCACCCTCATATCTATTCTCCCCTTGCCAATGAATTCCCCAGCGATATAACAGCAAAAAAAGAAGACACAAAAATTGAAAGAAAAAAAAAAAAAGAAAATAGGTGTAAAACAAAGAAAAGCGAGAAAAATGATGATAAAGTGACGTAATAGTCGACAATCAATTTCGTTATGAAGCATAGTCCAAAGGGAATAAAGTCGTTGACATTGCTTGATATTGTTTTTCTTTTTCTTTTATCTTTTTTTTCTGTTTTTAATATGAATAGCTTGGCTGGTTCACATTGTATATACTGTCGTTTATTTTATCCAGTTAATGGAAAAATTCATTGGCACTGAGGTAATCCCTGAAGCTTTTTTATTAATCCCAATAATAATCCTTAATCTAAAAACAAAAAAACAAAACAATCCCCTCGTCTTTTCTTTGTCTAGTGGAATAATTTATATATATGTTTATAAATTTTTAACGCGTAAAAGATGAAAAGAATGCCAAGTTGAATTTTAATGTTCTCTTGTTGCATATGTGATGGTGTTTAGTTGAGAGTTGCTGTGGGCGACATTACATACATACAGCTCTAAAAAAAATATAAAAGTATTGGCCAAGGGTGTAAAAGAGAGAGAGAGAGTAGAAGCAGAAGTAGAGGGTCACATGACAATGGTAGTAGCAAAAGTAGTAGTAGTTGTAGCTAGCAGCAATGAGAGAAAGAAAGAAAAAAAAATTGAGTGAGAAAGAACATTGTAGTAGGTGACACTCAATGGTCTGTGAATCGAGCATTGTCCGTTTTACCTAGAAGGGTAAATTCATCCCCCTACTCATTGTCAACAGCTGCAGGAGTTGGACTAGTACTCCATATCGAAATTACAACGTTCAATTCTCTCTCTGTGGGTGTGTATGTGTGTGGCTATTTGAAGGCCTTTGTTGTATACCCTCTACACCTAACTAGAATCAGTTTGTCTCTTTTTTTCTTGTCTCATTCAGTGACTGTGTTACTCACTCTTTGGATATACCCTTCGGCTACTGTTTAACTCTCAACCACTGTCACGAGTCACGCAAAATGTTGGCCCGCACCATCACCATTATCACTACTACTACAATCACTACCATCACCATCATCATCCTCACCAATTCCCATAGGTGTCGTATACATTCTACACTCTACTCTGCTTTGCCATTATATTCTGTAACGAGCTAGCAATTATATGGCTAGTTCATAGTTGGAATTGGATAGATGTATATATATTTAACTACTTTTACTATTGTCAATGTACATGTTAATGCTTCAAGACTGATAAGAACCAGTATTTCAACTGGTAATATAATTTGTCAGTATGTGTCAGTATGATTATATTGACAAATTGATCTATTTTTTAGAGATATATAATATCAAAATTTAAAATAAATACTGCACATGCAAGTTAATCAAAAATATACTTAAAAATGCATTGAATCTTTGAAGCTCGATTGCCTTTGAAGTAATATGTATTCATTTTTTTTTTTTGAATCCATATTTTTTGCCGTCTTTATCGCTCTTTCTAACGTACTTTTTATCTCAAGTTTTATTTTTTTAGTTTTTTTATACTTGCACGTACATTTTACTCATATACAACTGATCCCAAAGTAGAAAATGGAATGGAAAATAAAAGAAAAAATTTAGACAAGAATTTACAAAGTAATGGAAAATAGTATAGCCTCAAAGAGGATTCACTAGGTATTTATGTAACGATGGAAAAGCTCAACAAAATAAATCAAGTAATAAAAATAGAAAAAAATCCAAATCCAAAATAGTGAAAAGAAAAAAATAGCTGATGAATTTGAAGAATTGAGAAACTCTAGTATTATGTATATCTGTCAGGCAGTTCATTGGATATACTATACTCGATTGGCCTGATTTCTTTTCACGTTTCACAAGAGAGAGAGTTGTAAGAATATGGAGAAAAAAAAAAAAGTAAAATAAAAACAGTCGTACACACAAGTTTAGATAAAAAAAAATATATATGTACGCGCAGCACGAAAATACGTTGGTGATAAAGTTGTTACGAACGATAAGCCGGGTTCGCAAAATCCATGGCAACTTTATTTACACTGGTGACTACGTTGGTGGTAGTGGTGCTTGCATAAAAGAGAGGTAAGCAAGTTGAATAGTTGGTGGTAAAAATGAGACAAAAAATAGACAAGAAAAAAAAAATAAATGGAGAAGAGATGGAGAAGGAAAGAAAATAGAAAGAGAAAAGCTCAACGTCCTTGGTTGTGAGTGTGGCGATATCGCGAGTTGCGAATAGAATCTCTCTAGGTGAAGCTGCTGCTGCTGCAACTGCAACTGGCTGCCGCAAGCGCACAACGTCATTGGGTTTTTCAGCCATTCTCATTGCTGGCCTTCTTGTATATGTATATAATATAATATAGATATATAACAGAATGTATGCTTCACTCGCTTCGTTGATTTAGCAATATTCCTTTAGCAAATCCCTCCAAACTCGGTTAATACCAACGACTTAGCTATTGCAAATGTGCATATATAAATATACAATTTCACATAGTATCTCTCCTTCTCGTTCTCTCTTGTGAAACCAAAAACTAGATCTTAGTTTGAAGCAGTTATCATTCCAACTTATAACTGTATAATTTTCTGTGCACCATTTGATGTTTCACTTGTTTCAGAACAATTTAAATTCCATTTAACACACTGGACTTTGTCAATAATTTGAAACGTCAATTTATCACTTGGTTATCAATTTATATTATTCAAATTTAATGTTGATTTATATATTTTTGATGAAAAAAAATAACCAATACCCGGGATTCAATTGAACAGAAATTTTTTCGTTTTGATCAAAAGCTCGCTCTGATTACACTGGCCTGAAAAAATATATCAAAAGACTGGTTTGTTCGAAGGGATATTTGATGTTCAATTTATTTTGAATCAAGTCTTTAGTATTATTGAAAAAAATAAATTTTATAATAAGATTAATAATCATTCTGATAACTTTATACAGAAAGTCTAAATGAAACAAATTTTTTTTTTCTACATGAATGAAAAGATTGAATAAGATTACCGTGCTTTATTTTTTATTTCATTGAAAAATTTGTGTTAGAGCTTATACGTGTCATCACAGTAAAAAAAATAAAAAAATCAAAGAGAGAATATTTACTTTTTTGAAGATAGAATCAAAGGAATCTTTACGAATTTTGATAAAATTGAAATACATTCGTATTCAAATGAGAACTGGACCACGAGAGATGCCACTATCCAACTTTTGAATATCTTGTACGTGATAAAAGCAACCAGAAATTGGCTAGATCCTCGGGCGCATTACAAGGCAACGAAAAAGTAAAATAAAAAATAAATAAATAAATAAAAAAAAAAGCATAGTAAAAAGGCAAGTAAAAGCCAAAACAGAAAATGCAAGGCTAGTATATACGAGAATAGGAAAGTAAAGAGGAGATTGTACGAGATTGGAATTCGAAAAGTAAGAAAAACATAGGTACACACGATTGAGGATAGAAAAAGGGCATACCATATAGGTTGTACTACTTTTTCTTTAAAATAAAATAAAAAAAAAAAAATAGTCCAGTAAATTCCCTGCTGGAAAATATATACAATATTTGTGTGGATGCTTTGCTCTTCAGAGTTTTCCTTCAAGTAAAAATGTCTGTTTATAAATATATCCACAATAATTTGAAAAAAAATATGAAGAAAATATCATAAAAGGTATGAAGCTGTAAAAAAGAAGAAGAAGAGATGGTCCAGAACATTGTGACAAAAACAAATACACAGACAAAGAGGGAGATTGTGTATGTCGATGAGATGAAAGCACATGAGCATGACCATATCATTGTATAAATAAGCCAAAAAAAAAAAGTACATTTTATGTTGTTGCTGGAAAATATCCTGCTGTGATTTATATGACAACAACACAGACACTATTACTAGTAAAAAAAAAAATCCAAAGGATATTTTTGATTTCACATTTTACACGCTACACAAAATCTTATACAGAATATTGGATTTTTTATTTTATTTTATTATTGATTGATTTACATGAGAAAATATAGTAATAGAATTTTTTGTTATTTTGATTCATCATTTAAATTAATTTTGAGGTGTATTTGGGTGTTTACTTGAAGCTTCATATGTTGTAAATTATGAATAGTTAAAATTGTGAGACAAGTTGATGTTGTAATTCAAATCTATGCGAAGCAATTGACATTTACAATCTGGAAAAGCTCGTTTAGCTCAATCGCAATGGTTAAAGATATGCATAGCATGAGAATCATTTGTCTGGATTAGATCATGAGTCTGAGGAAACGACGTTGCCTGAAGAGAATAACGACTGGGATTGCCGGAAGACAAGCCAGGATCATTATTCCCTGTTTTCTACGTCATTCAAGCTATTTCGTCGTCATGGATTACACTGTGTACGTGTAATATTTTTACTGGATCATATCACATAATATTTTAACCATAAAACAATATTTTATATAAGAAAAAATACATTTTTTTATTTTATTGAACTTTTATTATTTAAGTATATATACTTTTAGAAAATTTAAACAAAGCTTTTTTTATTTTTCATTCATTTTTATCAAAGAAATTTATATTTGTCTTTTTTTTTTTTATGTAAGACTTGGGCTAGAGTAAATTGTATTGGTAAAAAGTACCTGCCATGAATTTAAGAAGATAAAAAAAAAAAAAATATGAAAATAAAGAAAAACAACTGAAATATCATAAAATAATAATAAAAATAAATGTCAATTATGTATTTTATATTTTTTATATAACTGACATGAAATTTTTCTACTTGAATAATTAAAAAACTAATTAATAAAATCACTAGCTAATTAATTTCAATATTCAGTTTGAAAAAAAAAGCTCAAATTTCATACAACTTGAATTTATCTGAAAAAAAATGTTCTAGTTTTTTTTTTTTAAATAAAAAAAGTTTTATGTAAGAGTAAATTGTATTGATAAAAAGTACCATCAATTTAAAACTATATAAAAAAAGTTTATTGCAATATAAAGACATTGAAATATTTGAAATGTCACTTTAAATCACAACTTTGTACTTTTCACCCTCATGTTTTGGTATTCTTTGTGAACCACAGTTTTCATATACATCTGTATTAAAGTGTATACCTTCTTAAATCTCAAACAAGTCATATTGTAGTTTGAAAACACTCACAAATACAATATACAAATATATATGTATATAAATAAAATACATAACAGTAAACAAAGTCTCGTAAAATTTAACATTTTACTTCTACTGCACAGTAGTTGACAAATTTTCGTTAAATTTTCTCATGAAAATTTTCTCTCTTATGAAATTATTATGATATACATATACATCTATATAAAATACCCTATATTAACACTCATATTCTCTCTTTATCTCTCTTTATTTTGTTGAAATTTTATCATTTATCTTTGTCACTTTATCTTTTGCGTTTATTTTCAAGGTGGTCTATGCTAATTTTTATGAATATGCATCGATTTCTCGAGACTAGAGGTGAAATAATGCACAAATTTATGGGTTTAAATCTTGCTGAGACTGTTATCCCTGCTTGTGGTTGCTTTATACATATGAAATTTTCAGACAGGAAGGAAGAAAGTGGCCTCCTGCAATGTCTCACACCCTCAAACAACTATGAACAAGAGTTGAAAATTTTTTTATTACATTTTTTATTTTTGCAAACACACAAAAATGTAATTTTATTATTTTTTTTTTTTCTTTTTTTTTACTTCAATATTCATCAAACGTCATGTATATTATATAATATATAAGAAAAAAAAAATTCAATTTTTATACACTCGAGCTTTATGGCTTGTATAAAAAATAAATAAAAAATTTCAAAACAGTTATTTTGATTTTTACAATATTACCAATGTCAGATAAATATTATTTTCCAATTCGTCAATTTGTAGCTGATTTTATTTTTTTACTACTTGATTTTTGCTGATCTTTTGTACAATTTTATTTATTTTTTTATGAATTACATTGGATAAGCAATTTATAAGAGATAATATAAAAATAAAAATCAAAATACAAGATAATAAATTCCCTGTTGCTAAACAATATGTATACCTTTTTGACTTGAGGAAAAAAAAATAATATATTTTTATTTGAAATACAATGGATAAGGTAAAAAAAAAAAAAAAATAAAATAAGTGGTTGACTGCGTGATTCAGATATGATTCTCATGGAGAAAAGAGGAGATAGAGCGTGATGATAAAAACAAAATGACGAGTAACGAAAGCTGCAGCCTTTTTTTATATTATTTGTTAAGAAAATTGTAAGAAAATTCTATTGGTCGTTGGCAATGACAATTCCAATCTTGTGACAATCCTCCAAAATCTAGTTATCCAAAATTCAACCACCCTGTTTCCTTTTTTCAACGAGCTTTCACACTTTTATTGAAGCTTCTTGATAGATTTATAAATGCTACATTACATCTATATCTATATATATTTCATTTTGTACTTTTACCTCAGCACACTCAATTGCACTTTACTTTACAAAATTGAACATTTATTTTTTGTTTTTTTCTTGTCTCCTCTCTCTCTTTCTTGATCCTCTTTATTTTATTATTATTATTTTGTAAAAAAATTTAAAATTCACTAAGTAATTGTTCGATAATCATGTATAAATTAATTTTTAATTTTTTTGTTTCAGGTAAGTGGTTGCTCAAAGTAAATTTTTTACTCTTTAAATTTTCCTCTAAATGCATCAAAAGAAGTAAGTATTTAAATAGAATATTACTGGGATTTCATGCATTTAATTTTTTTTTTTTTCACTTAAAAAATTTGTTTACCAAGCAACGAAACTTGGTGGAAAAAAATGGAAAAAGACCAACAGAGGTAACCGATGTTGAATAGTTGCCTTTCGGCCTGTTGGACATACACAAGGGAATCAGTCATGTGATAATATTCAAATGAAAGCGTACTAGTATAAAGTTACAGTATCAACTTGTTAAAACTTTTAAAGGATCGTATATCAAGAAAATTTTTGTATTTCATTTAAACTAAATTATCATAATAATAATGGTTATTCAATTACTTTTTTTTTTTTGTTTTTCAATTTAATTTGATTTTAGTTGGTAACTTAATATTTCTATTTTTATTTGAATATTGTTTTTAGTTGACTGAGAATACTTTATTTTCTCTTGTTATAGCTTTATTTTTATTTTTTTTTTTTATTGAAAATAAATTGAAGCTTTTTGAGAATCGAAACTATACAAGTGAAAACGTTCTTACCACTAATGTAGAATACAGAAAAATATTCTCCTTTTGTAAATTGGTATGCTTTGAAAAATATCCAAGAAAAATTCCACATATGCTCAAGACTTTTCCAAGTCCTCGTTTTTCTCTTATTTTATTATATTTTTGACTAAACCACTTTTTTTTTTTTCTCAATTGAATTGTTATATCCAGTTGAAAAATTTTATCTGAATATTTTTATATATTTTCAATGTTACATAATATGAATAAAAGAAAATATATTTTTCTTTTTTATAAATTAATTTCAATCATTACAAAAAGAAATACAAAAGTCTAATAAAATTTTATTATGAGAAAATTTATGAATATTAAAAGAAGAATTTTAAATATGCCTTTAGGCTTGTTTTTTTTTTTTTAATTTTTAATTTCTTTGAATTCTTCTGTTTAAATATTCCCATTATAGAGATGAAAAAAAAACAGTATGAATAGAATAAATATAAACTGTAGATTTGAATAAAATACAATTGCAAATAACATAAAATTTTTCAACAGGATAATTTTAAATAGACGAAGATTTATTTTTAAAATATTGAGAGAATGAAAATAATGATGAAATTTGTACATAACAAGGGAACAAACAAAACATAATAACAATGAAAAATTTTTGTTCTCATTAGCAATGATAGCATCGTAAAATTGGTAATTTAATTTGTCGAAATGATAATTTATTGTTGAGGCATTACGTGGTCAATAAACCAAAATAGCTGAAATTAAAGTCTCGATAAAATAAAAAATATATTTCATATAATTAGTCAATAAAATTTTTATAATTAATTAAGTGTATATAAAATTTATCAATTTTCAATGATTAATTAAATTTACTTTGAAAATCTGTTTTAATTTACCGAGTTTTGAATTTTTTTAAAACTATTTTTTTTTACTTTCATGTTACTTGAAATTTATTACTTTCCTTACTTTGTTATTGATTGTAAAGAAGAGTAGACTGGGTAATGAGCTCAAATATCAAGCCAAGGAATTCTTGGTAAATCTTTTTTTTTTTTTCCTTTTTTTTTATGGACTAGATTTTAATGTTTTAGTATCTCAACGCAAATGAGTTTGCATTCTTCATTAGCTACTGAATTTTATATGAATAAAAAAACGTAAACTTGTGCGTGTATATAGATTACCAAGAGACTTGTATATACTTCATATTCTCTGGTGTATTTGTTACATGAAATTACTAAAAAATTGAACGACAAATGCTTAAAAAATATACTTCAAAAATAATATTTTCATTTCTGTATGAAACAACTTTGTGTGATGATTTTTATTTATTTATTTATTTAATTTTTTTTTTTTTTAAATACTTTTAAATAAATATTTCAAGCTGTAAATATTAAAATTGGATAAATTAATTTTATTCTCAATTTTAAATTTTAAAATCTGCTCGATAAATATAAAATTAAAATGTTTTTTGATAATGTGTAACATAGTAAGCATTAACTAAAACTTTTAGCTCAATCCGTCTGACTAAAACAATTTTTTTCTACTTGAATAAAAATAAAATATTAATTTTTACTGAGAAAATTTTAATTATTTATATCTATCCAGTTAATTCTAGTATTCAAAGTTGAGAATTAAATCCATTTGCCCAGTTCTGGTATTTAAAACTCGACATATATATTATAAATATTTTCAAAGTACTAAAATCAAGTGAGAAAATTTTATTTCAAAATAAGACTAAATTCTAAATATACTTTTATTTAAAAAATGAACAAAATTATAACAAGTTTTATTTCCATACTAATTTTAAGTTCAATTTTAATCCTATATATTTTTTTATATAAAAATTTAAAAAATAAATATAAAATATATCTAAAATTTGTATTACCAAATGAAAATTTTACAAACTTTTTATCCACAAATTAAACTTAAATGTAAATTTAAAAAAAAAAGACACATTACATATGAATAAAAAATAATTTAACTTAGAAATTTAAAAGAAATTTAAACTGAAGAAAAAAATACTCATTTTTAAAAAAAGTTATTACTTGGTTAAACAAAAATAAATACAAAGCAATAATAATTAAAATAAAAAAAAATAAATATAAATATTTCAAAATAAAAACAAGCATTGAAACTAAGACACTCAAGTATTCAAGTACAAGTGCTGTACTTGCCGCCCGAGAAATTACCGTAATTAGCGAAAACTCAAGAGTATGTATGCTCAACGTGGGCAACTTGAATAAGACGACGACATTTGACATTGCTGTCAAGAGTTAAAAATGTACATGTCAACATTGAGTTAGTAAGTTTGTATTTGCTTTTTGTTGATTATAATATGTACGAGAGAAATAAATTTTATTGAGCTATTCATAAATTTAAAATAAAGAAAATTATTAACATCAATTAATAACTCAAATAAAAAAAAACTACAAGTACATTCAAACATTATTATAAATCAATATTAAATTTATACAAAAAACGTATTTTATATTTTTATATTCAAGTGCAAATTAAGCTCGTAAAAACACTCTAAACATAAAAATTTTAAACTCAAAAAAAACTCATCTTAATTAATATTTAATCAAAATAAATTTTCAATGTTATTTCGATATAATTTACATGTTTTTTTTAACTTGAATAATTAATACACTAATTAATAAATTTATAAAATTATTAATGTGCTTAAAAAAGCTCAAATTTATACGATAAAATTTCAGAAAATAAATATTAATTTTACTATATCCAGATGATGATTAAAAAATAAAATAAATTGCTTGGAATATTGAAAGTGGCAATAGATTTTTTTATGGTATTATTGAAACTGTACATAGGCATTATGTATATGTGTATATAAAACATTTACTGTCTAGATAAAGCTTCATAGAATTTGCACACTGGATACTGTATGCGTATGAATTCAATTTAAAGCAAAGTAGTGAGATGCTATATAATATTCAGTAAGAAAAAGAAAAAAACTATATTCAATGATGACGACAACCATTTTCTGCTTCTTTTTATATTTTTTATTTCACTTTGAATTTTATTTTTTATTTTTCATCTTTTTTTCATATTTCTTTTTTTGCTTTATTATTATATTTTTTTTCTATCTCAGCATACTTATTCCCACCGCTGCATTTACCATCGCAAAATGCTGGCTCAGCAAGACTACCAACTATGAAATATGTAAAATAATCATGAAGACATTTTATTGAATTATATCGAGTCATATTAAAATTTTAGTATCACTCGACTATTCTACATTATTATTAATATTTTATTTCAAGCTTTAATTAAATAAATATCATTTGAATTCTTTGATGAAATTTAAAATAATCGTGGAAATTATTATTTTACTTTTTATCGTAATAATTTTATGAGCTTTTTATTTTTTATTAACTTATTTTTTCTATTGGAGAAAAAAAATCTTTTTGTTATTTAAAAATTCAAATGATAAATTGATTTTATTGGAGAATTTTTATTTCAGTATAATTATAAAAAAGCATTTAATATTTTATTGATAATTCGATGAAATTTCTAGGGTTTTTTTCGAGGGGCTATCCATTGGTGTAGTCGTGGTGTCATTCCGAGTGTCATGGTCGAGTAGGATGTAGTCAAGGTGTAGTCACGTTTAGTAATGTAGTATTTGTACTTTTTTCATTACAACTTTAATAAAAATATTTTTCCAAATCGTTTCGCGATCACTTTGAATTTCTTCGTGATTACTCCGTTTTTTTTCCATGTTGACTCAGGCGGAGAAATGAGGAGAGAATTTTTTTCTCCGAAAAATACTAACGTGGAGTAATGTGAAAATAAATATTTTTAAACTTAATAAAAAACTTAAAAATGTAGTTGAGATGAAGTAAATAGTGTAGTCATTATATTTTGTTGGTGTAGTCATTGTAATTATGTATAAAGTGTAGTAAATGTGGTACTTTTTTTCTTTGACTAACTTCCGTAGTTGTGTCAATCCAGTCAACTTACGAGGAAAAATACAAAACAGATGAATTCAATATGAATTCCCAAGTGGGAAAAATAACTTCATTCGGTGTACAGAATAAATTTACTTGATACTTAAAAAAAACTTACAGAAAATATTAATTAAATATTAATTAAATATATTCAGTTTTGAACATACTAAAATTAAATTTAAAAAAAATTAATAAAAAATAAAGAAAAAGTTCAATTTTAGTATGTCCAAACTTGTACATATTCTAAATTTAATTTACATTTGTTCTAAATCTTTTCTAAATTTTTTCTAAATTTAATATTAGTATGTCCAAATCTTAAATCCTTTAATTTTAATTTATATTTCCATTACATATAAATTAAATATATTTTTCCACTTGGGTTTACATATACTCAAAGTTCATTTTGATACTTGAAGATAATCGTAGAGAAAAATTAAAAATATAAATGGAAAAATTTTAATATATGTATCAACTGGTAATTCCATATACGAGTCGCCAGATTCTTTGGAACATTACTTCTGCTTACCGTGGATTTTTTCAAGGATCCTTCTTCACAGTACGATATACACATATAATCATAAAATGTCTACGTGAATACGATACACACATGCGAAAAAAAAAAAATGAGATAGAACAGGGTAAAACAAATTATAAACCAACTGTAAAAAAAAAAAAAAATACGAGCAACCCTTGTGCGCAACAATTCTGATGCTTGGCATCGCGTATATCCGCTGGCATGTACAAGTTGAAAATAAAATTTTTTTAAAATTAAAAATATGAGAGAAAAATAATGAGTAAAAAAATATAAATGAAAGACAAAACTTATGAATTATTGCAAAATCCTTTTAACTATAAAAAAAAATTCCTAAATATTTGTCAAATTATTTCAAGTATTTTATTTATTTTCAAATGATATTTTTTGTAGAATTGTTATTGCTTTTTTTTCTGCTATTTGTTGAGTTAAAAAAATATAAAATTTGAATGATATTATTAATGGTGAATATAAATATCAAAGATAACAATGTTCACAAAAATTAAATATGGAAATTTTGAGTTTATACAGTATAAGTGTGA